>NC_046158.1:6384914-6684914 GCF_011064425.1 Rattus rattus
CTCTGGAGGTGCTGCTCTGTATCAGCTCAGCAGAAAAACCAGCGAGACTGAATTCTCTGGTTCGTATGTGGGGGTGTGTGTGCATACTGACAGAGGCGTGGCTTTACATACTCTTTGGACCTAAACTCAGGCCTCATGCTTGTATACTAGGTGTTTTACCCACTGAGCCATCTTCTTGGCTTCAAGACTTATTTTCATCTTAAACTGGGTACATGTGTGCTCATGCACAAGTATATGCATGTGGAGGCCAGCGGGTGTCAAGTTCTCCCACTACTGAGCATCACCTGACTTTTAAAAGTGTTTTGAGACAGGATCTAGCTCTGCAGCCCTGGTTGGACTTGGGTTCACAGACTAGTCTGCATCTGCATCTCCAGTGCTGGATTAAAGGCCAGTGCCACCACATTTTAAAATAACTTACAATTTAGTGTGTAGGTGTGTGTATCACAGCATGCACATGGAAATCAGAGGAGAACTATGGGGAGTTGGTTCTCTTCCAATATGACTCAGAGTTTGAACTTCGGTTATCAGGCTTTCGTGGCAAGTGCTTGCTGAACTCTCCTGCCTTATTTGAGACATGATCTCTCACTGGACCTGAAGCTTGCCATGTTGGCTTGACTGGCAGGCCAGCGAGTCCCTCCAGTGCTGGGGCTACACACACACTCTACTATGCCTGCTCTTTTACATGGGTAGAGGACGCAAACACAGCAATTTGTGATTTAAAGTCTGTTAATATTTGGTTTGTATATCTCTTTTACATACCTATGTCCTCAGAATCTCAAAATTATCTCAGGGAAAGGGTCCTAAGCCCTAGTTCTAAGTTTTGCTGTTGCCAGATTTAAATGCTGAAGTGACTGGGAAAGGCAATCAGTGAGAATGACATGCAAGAGGTTCTCAATACACTTCTACTGAATTGAGTTGGACAATTTACAAACGACTGCTACATCATTGTTTTCAAGTACATATAAAAACTATGATTAGGCTAACAGAATGTATTGCTCTGATATAGGCTCATAAAAATAATCATTTCTTTTTAAAGGTAAGATTTTGTATGTAATATTTGGAATATTGACTTTAGGCTAGTTCTTATTTTAAGTATTTCCAACCTTTAACATTTTTTTAAAAATTTATCACATGTGGGGTTGGGGATTTGGCTCAGGGGGTTGGGGATTTGGCACAGTGGTAGAGAGCTTGCCTAGCAAGCACAAGGCCCTGGGTTCGGTCCCCAGCTCCGAAAAAAAAGAAAAAAAAATTATCACATGTATGTGTGTGTTCTCTTGTTTGTATGTGCACTGACATGTATGCATAACCTGTAGAAACCAGAAGAGTCCCCAAAAACTAGAATTATAGATGGATATGAAGCACCTGATGTGGGTTGGTGCTGGGAACTGAATTGTGGCGCTCTGCAAGATTAACAAGTACTCTTAACCACTGGACTACCTTCCTGCATCAGTACCTCCAATCTAGACTTTGCTTTGAACACTCATTTTGACTTGAGATAAATCTAGTTAATCCTTGTTAGAAGTATCCTAAACAGCATAAGTTGAAGGCTTCACATTTAATTAAGAATTATTAAGGTAATAAAACCCCAACTGGAAAAATGATCAAGAAGAAAGTGCTTTTCAGGAAAATACTTAGTCCAGTGCTTCTCAACCTGTGGGTAGAGACCTTTTTGGCAAACCTGTATCTCCAAAAATATTTACATTATGATTAGCACTCAATTATGAAGTAGCAATAACAAGAACTTCACGGTTGGGCATCACACAGCATGAGATGTGTTATAGGGTACAGCATTAGGAAGGTTGGGAACCACTGCACTAGTCACTAATAAGGTAGCTGTATTCACCATAAATGCTGGAAAATAAAGATACAAACAAACACACACACACACACACACACACACACACACACACACACACACACACACACACACACACACACACAAACACTAAAGCACCATAGAGCCCCTTAGCAAAGCTGCACTGTACTCCACTTGTTCTGACCTGGTGTTCTCCCTCACTCCTCCAGTGTATGTGATCCCACAGAAAGAAAGATCAACAGGAGCACGCCACTCGCATCCAGGGACGCAGCTCCAACCAATGGTACCTTTATCTCTGGGATCGGCAAGCAGGTCGTCAGCTGAACAGGGACTCTCCTCACTGCCTTCATGAGAGATGGTGAGGAAGGAAGTTGGGGACACAGACTGAGAGCGGCTGCTGTTGTTGCTTCCCTTGTCTGCACCCCCAGGAGTCTGTGTGTCAATGCTGCGTGTGCTGCTGCTTCTCTGTGCGAGGGGTGGAGGCGCACGATGACCATCTGGGATATCTTGTGGCTGTTACAAATTTTTAAAAACAGATGTTTATATCACTAATTCTGAAATTTACTAGCAATGTATCCATTCCTCTGTGAACCAGAGACTCACAAATCAAATTCTAAGCTTGGCATGGTATCACAAATCTGTACTCCTGGCACTTGGGAGGCTGAAACAAGAGGATTTTGATTCCTAGAGCAGCTGGACTACATAGCAAAACAGACGGTATCACCATATCAAAAACAGACAAGCATCCATACCTTGTACTGGTACTGGGCCTTCCTGGTGCTCATTAGTGACATCTAAACTTAACCTGACCCCTCAGTGAGCATCATCTTCTGGGAAGAAGTTGCCTTTGCAGGGCATGACACACAGGAGGTCAATGTTTGCTGAATAAATGTGCTGCACTAAATGATATCATGCACTGCTATTTCTAAAAATATAAAAAAAAGAGTATCACGGTAAAGGAGTAATTTGGTGGGCCACAGGTCCCTAGGAGACGCAACCATAAAGGTGCTCACTGGTGATACCGGGTGGCCCTTGGTTCCTGTGCCTTCCTGCCCATTCCTCTTCTAAGTTGTTGTTTTTTTTTTTTTTTTTTTTGTTTTTTTTTCCAAAGAACACTTCCTGTGAGTGAAAGGTTAAACACAGCAGACCTAATTAGAGGGTGAAATCTAGGAGACACTTATGAAAGCTTGTGTGGCTCACATAGCAGACAAGCTAGCTCCCTCTACAACTTTGACTTAGCCTTAATTAGGGAAAGCATACCCATTCTACGGAATGGATGACAGGGGTGGGAGAGTTGTCTATTTTCAAAGCTAAACCAAGGTTTGTCTTTTTTGTTTGTTTGAGAAAGGATTTCAGTTATACAAGCCAGCCTCAAACTGGAGACCTGTAGTTACTGGGAGTACAGGCCAGACACCACACCCAGCAGCCTTCACCTACAGGGAGAAAATTCCACAAACCTGTAGAGGATTTCTCCACATCAATTCCTTCATCGCTCAAGAACATAGGCTGATAAATGTACTCTGTGATACGAACGAACGCTCACTTGTCATCAAGATGTTGGTCAAATCAAACCGAGTAGTCCAGACACTCATGGGGCGGGCGGGCTCGCTCCCCCTCAGAACAATGTGCTGTTCTAACTGCCCTATCCTCCACAGAACTAACTCTAATTTGTTACAGGGAGTTATAGCAAAATGAGAGGATATACATGCCCTTCTGATATTTGCTACAAAAGAAAACCCAGCCGTTCGTCCCATGAAATGAAAAGAAATTAAAATTCTCCAATTACCTTCATGGTCAAAGGCTTTTACTTTTATTTATTTATAAAAGCTAAATTTTCATACTCTCAGTAAGAAACATAAATACAGGCAACAGAATGTGGACTGTTTCAGAGCTCTGGAGCGCACACTAAGACTTCGGAGTGCGGAGGCTACTTACAATCAGCTGTTCTTCCTTCTCCCCTGTCTCTTTGATTATGATCTCGATCTCCTGGTTCAGCCCTTCCACACTGTTCCGGAACCGGGAGCCTGAGGACTTGGTGATGGGGCCAGCGGGAATGAGCGTGCTCTTTGGAGCAGGAGCCTTAAGTGAAGGTGAAGAGGATGGAGAAAAGTTTTTAAGGTGGCGTAACTCAAAAACAAGTCCAAAGGACACCCACAGACCTCAACAGGTTGAGAGCAACCAAATCTGCACCTTAGGTTATACAAAATATAATTTAATGCTTAAAGCCCAGACAGTCAAGACCGACTCAGAAATGTACCGACAACCGTCACAGACTAGAGGTCATTAAGAGAACGGCAAATGTTCCAAGAATATCAACCTCAGACATGCTTTCACAGAGCCAGTGAGGTGGCTGTCACCAAGGCTAACAATGGAGTTCAGTAGACAGGATTCACAGTGTAGAACTCACAGCATAACTGCAGATAACTTTCCCGTAACATTCATTGTACACACACACACACACACACACACACACACACACACACACACACACACACACACACACGTTCACCTCAAAAGAAATATATAAAGTATGTTTTTCTTTTTGCAAGTCCATCTCTGATTTTCTCTTACCAAAAGTGTTTTCATTGTCACAGTGTCACTTTCTAAAGTGACAGATTAAATAGTTATAGACCATTAACTGTCCTCCTAACAAGATGCTCAAAATAAAACACAAAACAGGGTTTATGAGGGCATCTACTAACACACCGGTCTGGGATCTATGACTAGCTCATTCTCATTCACATGGGAGAGGTGGCAGGGAGACAAAAGCTCCCGTGTCTCCAGGCAATTACCTCTAGCTTCAGTCAGTAGGTAATCTTACTGTCTGACTCAAACTTAGAATGAGGTTTTATTTCTTCTTCTACTGCTGCTCATCTTTAACATAAACAAACAAGCAAAACAAAAACACATCAAACATAGTACAAGCTTCCTTGGGAAACAGGAAATCTATGAGAAAGAAGTCAAAGGGAATCTACTTTGAAGCAGCTCTTGGTGACTGTGAGTGTAGGGCTCTCGCCTGCAAGGCAGGGCTCAGCATCTTACCTCCTGGGCAGGTAGCTTCCTTCACAGGTAAGGAGAGGCTCGGCATCCCAATCATGGTTTTGAAATGAGGGAAGAACCCCTGGCCCTGTTCTGCCCATTATGGACACATTATTTCTTAACCAGTCTTTCCTAATTTTAATCCCTCTATCCACACATCTTTTCACATACCCTGCCCCAAGCTTCTCCTATACTATTTACTCATTTTTAATTTCTATTTTTAAAAAATGTTTTATTTATTTCTATTTATGTTTATGGGTGCTTTGTCTGCATTTATGTGTACTACATACATGCAGAGCCCACACAGGCCAGAAGAGGGCATCAGGAACTGGAGTTAACAGCTGAAAACTGCCATTTGGGTTCCCCCAGAAGATCTGCCGGTGATATTAACCACAAGCCATTCTCTAGCCCCTTATTTTTATATCTAATTACTTTTTCTACTCCTCAATCTCAATACCATATGTACATAAATGGAGTCTCTCTTAAATTTTTACTTATTTTTACATGCACAAATGTGCATCATGTGCATGTGGAAGCCACCAGAGGCCAGAAGAGACACTGGATTCCTGGAACTACAGTTATAGCCTTTGGTAAGCCACCATGTGTATACTGGGAACCAAATGTAGGTCCTTTGCAAGAACAGCAGACGTTCTTAACTACTGAGCATCTCCCCAGCCCCCAAATATCTTATGTTCAATAGGTGGGTTTTTTGTTGTTTCTGGTATTGGGTTATGGGGTTTTGGGGGAGGGGCTGAGGAGGAGCACCCAACAACTGAGACAGGGTTAAGTCAAGTATGAGTAAAGTTCCTAATACTCCTGCCTTAGTATCCGAGTGCTAAGATCAGAGGTCTATGTCACCACACCTTTCATCTACAGATGGAAGACTTGTAGATGACATCTCTCAGTCACTGACAAGAACAGAGTCTACCTTCCTCACTTTTCTCACCAACACCAATGGTAACAAGACTGGCAAGCAGCACATGCTCCTGTTCTATACATTCTTCTGTTCACTGTTATGCTCTCTACTCTCCTACCTCAACCTTCCTCCCAGGCCCTCACTTAGTCTTCAAAAAGATACTTACTATTGACTGACTGATTGATTGACTGGTTTGTGCATGTCTGTTTATGTGAATGTGTACCGTGTGTGTGCAGGGGCCAGCAGATGCTCTAAACCACTGAGTCATGTCTCCAGCCTTGTCACTGAACTTGGGTCCTGTTTGTAACTGCTGTGAATCAGGATGAAGCTAGTCACCAGAGCTGGCTACCCACTGTTTGTCTTAACATTCCTAAGGACTGCCACTAACTCCTAAAGAGTTTTTGTTTTACTACCCTATTTCCTTCCCAACAGATGTGAAATTCCAAAGTAAGACTAAGCAAAAGGTTTTTTTTTTAAGTTTTCCCACCTGTGAGTGCAGACACCCAGAGTTCTGAGAGGGGGGTCATATCATTTGGAGCTGGAGTTTTATAGGTAGTTAGACATAGATGTTAAGGAACTGAACTTGGGTCCTCCAGAAGGGCAGCAAGTACTCTTAACCTCCTGGCCATCTCTTCAGCCCTAAATAAAGTTGTAAAAGCTCCCAGTTATAGGCACTTTAGGAACAAGGCAGGGGAAGAAGAAAGCTAACACGGCTTTGCTTCTGATGGATGAGTAACGGGAGGAAGGAACCTTTCTAAAGGTAAAACAGAGACTGGAGAGGAAACCATTCAAACGATAGAGAAGAGAAGCCCAGGACTCATTGGCCTGCAGTGAAGCACGCAGACATTCTGAGACACAGTCAGCTTTCCTGTGACTGGGTCAAATCATGTGTAATGAGGTGACATGGTAACATAACAGAGAAGGCTAAGAGCAATCTCAACACTCAGGACACAGACCATAAACAGCAGTTCTAAACCAATTGTGTCCTCCTCTCCTTCCTACCCCTCTCCTCCTGCTAATTTCTTCAAACTGTCATACAACAAAAACAACGCCTTATACTTGTTTTCAGGCTTCCAGTACGTGTTTGTTTTACAACTGCTAAATTACAGGAATAGGGAACGACTGTAAGAGGAAGGTAGTATGCCACAGTATTTGTAAAAGCTGGCCTTTGGTTATAGAAGCATAAAGACACATTATTAGTAAGCTTGTTTAGTAAAAGAAGCATTAGAGTTCCCAGCTGACATGGTAAGAGAGGTACACACAGGACCCTGGCAGTGGAGGGGCCAACTCCATCTCTTTACTAAGATTTCCTATCAGCAAGACAGGGGAAGAAGTTAAAAAGATTTTCTTAATAACTCCTTAGCAGTAACTATTTATCAAACATTTAATCTGTCTCAAACCAAGGAAAAAAGAGAAACAGAAGGAAATATAGCATAAGTCATTCTTGTAAGGCCTGTGCACCTCTCTTCTGAGTGAGGGGTTTTAACCAGCAGTTTAACTTAACTAGCTTCTGTCACAAGGTTAGAAATAATGAACTCACCCAGCTACCTAGGAAGGACTTCTTTGTTAAATCTAATTTAACTCCTGAAGATAACATGAGCAGTAGTCCTTTATTTTACTCCTTATAATATTTTTTCTTCCTCCCTTCCTTCCGTCCTTCCTTCCTTCCGTCCTTCCTTCCGTCTGCCCTTCCTTCCCTCTGTTCGTCCTTCCTTCCTTCTTTCCTTCCTTCCTTCCTGTTCTGGCATCCTCTCCCATTCCACCCCTTTTAGGGAATTAAATAACAAGAATTTGTTTTCCTGGACCAAAAGAGGTTTTTGCAATAATGTGAATTCTAAATATAAGTCAGTACACACAAATGTAAGTGGGTTATAAGATTAGCTGAGAATTCTTTAGACATCTAAGAAAGGTTAAAAAATTTCTCTCATCAGATCTGTACTCTGGAAAATAAAAATAAATGCTTACTGTTTGCCCAATCTCCTCAAAGCTAACACTTCAGTAGATTCTGGCCCACTTAAGGCTTCTAATCAGGCAGCGCAACATGTCATTCTCTAGATACCCACATGACATTTGGAATGTGGTGGTTTGAATGAAAACACCACCCCCCACCCCAATAGGAAGATATATTTAACAGTTTCCTCCATTGGTGGAACTGTTTAAGAAGAATTAGAAGGTTTGGCCTTGTTGAAAGAAATGTGTTACTATGTCAGGCCCAGTGTCTGTCTGTCTGCCACCTGTCTATCAGGATGGAAAGCTCTCAGTGCTCAGGTGCCATTCCTGTCTGCTTCCCAGCATGATGACTATCGACTATCTCTTTAAAACTCTTAAGCAAGCCCCAGTTAAATATTTCCTAAGAGTTGTCTTGGTCATGGTATCTCTTCACAGCAACAGAATGGTAACTAAACACTGTATAAAAACTTAAAATATGGGCTGGAGAGATGGCTTAGTGGTTAAAAGCAATGACTTCTCTTCCAGAGGTCCTGAGTTCAATTCCCAGCAACCACATGGTGGCTCACAACCATCTGTAATGAGATCTGATGCCCTCTTCTGGTGTGATAATTTATATACTTTTTCTTTGTGTGTGTGTGTGTGTGTGTGTGTGTGTGTGTGTTGGGGGGGGGAGTAATGCTACACTGGAAGCCCCATCTTAATCCAGCATTACACTAGGCCTGTTTCTATTAATCGATTTAAGTTGTAGCTTTTGTAGGTCTTCCATTCATTTTGACTTGCTTCCCACCTCCCCCACTGTTTTTTTTATTTGACAATTTGATACATTTATATTATCTTACTAGTTTCACCCCCACTGACACCCCATTTTCTCCTCTCATCTACCCGTTTCCCTGCTGAAACCCTTCTACCCAACAAGCCCCTTCCCTAACCCATGCCTCCTTTTGTATGTGACCTAGAGTAATGTGGTTTTTATCTAAGCATAAGTGACTCATTCTGCACAAAAGCAAAAGCAACTTATGGGGTGGCTACACCACTGAAGAAAATGCTACCCCTTCCTTCAACAACCATGAATGGCCAAAAGTCCCTTAGTGAGGTGTGGGGGCTTTTATAGGCTCCTCACCATTGCACAATGAAATGTGGATGGATCCAGAGTCAGTAGGCTTTATGCAGATAACCAGTTCAGTGAGTTCAGAAGCCCAAACTCTATGTCATGCCCAGAGGGTATCTTTTAAGTAGACATTATCCTGATTCTTATAATCTCTCCAATCCCTCTTCCAAAATGTTCTTAGAGGCCCAAAGCTGTCTTCTTGAAGGCTAAGTGCTTCTGTTAATCTTGATGCACTGGGAGTTGTGGTCTGCATTAACTGCCACACCCTGTAGTCAGAAGGTTCTTTGATGAAGACGAGGCATAGCACAAATCTAAAATGTCGACCTGATATTAGGGCCCTGTTTCCACTTAACTTTTGTGTGTACTTTTAGATACATTTTTAGAATTGTACTCAGAGGCTAACATGGCCCCAGCCTTTATTCATCTCTCCATCTATACTGTATGTTGGCAGCCATCAGCTAGCAAAGTGTGAAAACTCACAGTCTCATGTCAGAATGTCTAGGTTAGAACCCAAGCCTGTCTCATTGACCTTTAAGATAACTGGCCTCTTAAGGTCTCAACTTTCTATTAAATGAGATTTAATGGTATTAAACTGCAATATGAAGGTTAATTGCCAATAATGACACAAGTCCTGAGGAGAACACGTGTCATTTAGTAAGCAGTTCAACAGTTCAAACACCACCACCTCCTAACTGTCAGTTACTTATAACTAAGCAGCTCAAAAGACTTCAACTGTTAGTACCTTCTCACCAGTTTTAAGTTTCCAAGTCAATTCTGATTCCTTACTCACACTTCTAATTCTTTAAATGATTCCTGGCTTGTATTATTTATCCTCTACTAAATTCATCATATATTCTAAGCCTACAGATGCCACTATAAAATGCATGTGCGATCATGAGTCTCATTTCCAACATTAAAAAAAAATGTTCTTTTGTACAATGAAGATGAAGTCAGAGTAAGTTACTAACTAGTCTGTGAAGACATCAAGGTCTGCCTGATATTAATCTCTTAATCATTTACTACCACCCTACTGGGGCCATGACTTCATCTGTTAGGTGGGCTAACTCAACTATTATTTTAAGGATCGATCAGATAACATTTTCTCTGAAAAGCCTTTCTGGATGGCTCATCCTCCGTTCAAAGAGAAATATCCCTGCACTGTGAACTCTTCCTATCAACATATTCATTGTACATTATTACAACTAACTACTTACTTACATTCCTCAAAAATAAGATTTGATAGGGACATGAGATTATTTCTTTATTGCTACTTTTCCTACAACACCATCAGATGGTTAAGTATTTAATATTTAGCCTTGATAATGTACTTCTTTTCCACTAAAGAGAGAACTTACCTAAGCAACATCATATCAATAACTTAATATGCTCTGAGAGTCTCAATAAACATCAATATGACTAATACAACTGTCAAAATTAATACACAAGACAATCAAGCAGGTATTTTATTTGTCAAATATAAAGAGTCAAGATAAACAAATTTTCTTTTTGGGGAGGATGGGAATGGGGGTAGGAGTGAGTCTCCAAATCAGAGATCTCCTTGCCTCTGCCTCTGCCTCCTGAGTGCTAGTAGTAAAGGCTAGCACAGCCAAACTCATTCTTCTTCTTTATTAAACATTGTGTGTGTGTGTGTGTGTGTGTGTGTGTGTGTGTGTGTGTGTGTGAGAGAGAGAGAGAGAGAGAGAGAGAGAGAGAGAGAGAGAGAGATGTATCTATATGTGAAGATCAAAAGAATAACTTATAAGAATTGGTTCTCTTCTACCATGTGGGTTCTTAGAATTGAACTCAGGTTGTCATGCTACACTCTGAGCCAATTCATAAGACTAAGCTTAGTAATTTTTATGAAGAAAATTCAATTTTAGCTGAGCAGTAGTGGTGCATACTTTAGTCCCTGAATTTGGGAGTCAGAGGCAGGTGGGCCTCTGTGAGTTCAAGGCTAGCCTGGTCAACAGAGTGAGTTCCAGGCCTAGTCAGAGAAACCTTGTCTCCAAACACAAAAGGGAAACTCAATTTTTTTTAAAAGATTTATTTATTTCATGTATGTCAGTATACTGTAGATGCACCAGATGAGGGCATCAGATCTCCATTACAGATGGTTGTGAGTCACCATGTGGTTGCTGGGAATTGAACTCAGGACCTCTGCAAGAGCAGTCAGTGCTCTTAACCGCCTGAGCCATCTCTCCAGACCCCAGGAAATTCAATTTTTAAGGAACAATATTGTGAAGAATTTTTCAATTTAAAAATTGCTGAGTATAAACTGGATGTGGTGACACACTCCTTTAATCCCAGCACTCAGGAGACAGAGGCAGGTGGATTTTGTGCTGAAAAACAAACAAATTGCTGATTGTATTTATCTTTTCTTTGCCTCCAGAGTGCTAGGATTAAAGGGGTGCATCATAATGCCTACCCCATTTAGGTTTGAGAAAGCTCTTGCTACAAATAACTCTCCTGTCTCAGCCTCCCAAATACTGAGATTACAGCCTTCTGTCAGTATAACTAGCTAAAAATTCTCCCAGTAATAAATTGGTATTCAAAAGTCACTTCAAAACTTTATCAACTCCTACAAGGTACCATGTAATTTGATAAAATTCAGTCTTAACTCTGAAGTGACCTGGAGTAAACACATGATGGGGAATAAACACAAAGCACCCTCACTGTTAAAGCGGTTGTGGATGAGCTAGAAAGGACGAGGATGGTAAAGTAATCTGAAAATTGTAAGACTTTTGAACAGAAAGATGTTGGTTTTCAGTTAATATGCCACTTTTAACAGTTATTACATTTTATTACATATTAAATTTTACATGTATTTGTTGACAGTTAAAGTTTCTTAAAACTAACTTGTATAATTTTAAGACATTAAAATCCAATCATTTTCCTATTTTTTTTTTTCTTTTCTTTTTTTTTTTTCGGAGCTGAGGACCGAACCCAGGGCCTTGCGCTTTCTAGGCAAGCGCTCTACCACTGAGCTAAATCCCCAACCCCCATTTTCCTATTTTTTAAGCTTTATTTTACATTTAATTATCTGTCTGTGTGCCTGTGTGTATCTTCCAATAAGTATGTGCCTGAAAGTAGACACGTGAGAAGGTGTAAGCACTGGATTCCCCAGAGCTAGAGTTACAAGCTGGGTGCTGGGAAACAAACTTGGACCTTCTGCAAGAGCAGTACACTCGCTCATCCACACCCTGTTAATCGTTTGATTTAAATATAATCTTATACTTGGTGTAGAGCTACTAAGAAACTAAAACCAAACTATAAATTTACAAAAATCAAAATTATTTTAAAAACTATTCTTTAATCATCTTTTCTTCTTTCTTCCTTTCTTTTTTAAAAAGATGTATTTATTTATTATATGAGTACACTGTCACTGTCTTCAGACACACCAGAGGAGGTCATCAGATCTCATTACAGATGGTTGTGAGCCACCATGTGGGTATTGGGATTTGAACTCAGGACCTCTGGAAGGGCAGTCAGCTCCCTTATCCGCCAAGCCATTTCTGCAGCCCTTTTAATGCATACAACCCCATACATATTAACAACTGTAAGAATAAAAAGCAAACCTTTTTTCTATAAATCTTCAAACAGTGAAGACCTAAGGTTTTATGGGTCAGATAGTCTCTGTTACAACTACTCAATGATACTGTTGTATTAAGAATGGAGCCAAAGGGAGTTGGGGATTTGGCTCAGTGGTAGAGCGCTTGCCTAGCAAGCGCAAGGCCCTGGGTTCAATCCCAGCTCGAAAAAAAAAATAGAAAAAAAAAAAAAAAAAAAAAAGAATGGAGCCAAAGGTTCACAGCCCTATCACCTTAAACATGCCCGATCTCATATGATCTCATAAGAATGGAACCAAAGATAATGTATACAGAACAAAACTGTCTACATCTTGTAAAACTTTACTTATCAATAGGGCAGTTAGCTTCCATCCGCTAACCCAGTCTTAAAATATGGCCTAAAAATCACAGAACCAGACTTCTAACCATCCTACTGTTCCAATAGAAAACTGAATTCAGGATCCCATAATCACAAAGCTTTGCTTTGGGGAACTGAAAGACTCAATCACAGAATATGAAATAAACCTGCTCTCTTCTTGCCAAGAAACTCTAGCCAATTTGAATTCAAACAGAGAAAGCTCTATGGGCAAGACACTTACTGCCCTCCATAGGGATCTAAGCCATTTGTTTCCCTCCCAAAAGACATCGAGACAGCAGCCATTCCTCCCAATCTCCAGATAATATAACTGAAACTAAGAAAGGAAAAAGGTCTTTTCCATGGCCAGTGCTACAGAAATACCCTGCTTCAGCAAAGTGGGTTCAATCGCAATGTGTAACAGGGGGAGCATGGGCATGACTTTAGTCCCACAACTTGGGAGCCAGAACAAAGTGGGTGTCTGTGAGTTCATCAGCTCTACATAGTGAATTCCAAGACAGCCAAGGCTGTGTAAAGAGACCCACCCTATCTGGAAAAAAAGTCCCCAAATAAATAAATAAAAATACTTTAAAACTGTAACTGGGTAAACCTCCTAGATAAAATACTATTTTGTGAATTTAGGGGAGGGAGAAAGGCTGTGATTTATTACTTAAAACATTGTTACACACATGGTCTTGGACATTCTATCCTAAATGAGTACAAACGACCTAGAAGAGAAGCCAATCTCTTTCCTTACCTGGCTCTGGTTAATAGCTGCATGGTTGCCATGGAATGGAGACTGCCTTTCTTTATCTCGATGGTGACGGCTGCTGTGTTTGCTTCTCTGCAGTTGCTGGCGTAATTTTGCAATCTGAAAGGAAAAACGGGCAGAAACAGTGTTTTCCACACAAAACAAAAACATATTCTTGATTAAAGAACCAATAAATTCATCCTTAGTACATGAAATTTTAAACCATATTACAAAATCTAATTGATCGGTATTTTATACATATATTCACATGTATATGTATAGATTTAAAGAAAAACAAATACATTTAACATTGTTGTTAGTCTTGGGGTTTCTCAAGTATTAAAGTTTTCAGCATTTAAATTATGCTCTTAGAAATAACTTATTCTCTTGTTGCCTTTATAAATGTAAAATTTAAAATATTTACAAATCAAGCCAAGTGTGTTCATTTGTATGAGAAATATCTTCCATAGGCTCATGTATTTGAGCACTTGGTCCTAGGTTGGGGGTGCTGTTTTGAAAAGTTATGGAACCTCTTAGCGGTAAGCCTTCCTGGAGAAGGTGCATTGCTAGGGACAGGCTTTGAGCTTTTATAGGCATACTCCACTCTGCTCTCCCTGTTTTGATGAAATGTGATCAGCTTGTTCCTGCCTTCATATTCAGCCTCTCCCTACCCTCCTCTCTCTCACCTTAAGCAAATAAAACCTTTTCTCATCAACTTGCTTTTGGCTGAAGTGTTTTATCACAGCAACAGGATGAACGCCAAACCGTAAAATACACTTAAAATAAAATCTTTACATATCAAATACAATTTGCTGTTTTCTGAGCCAGGATCTCATTAGCCAAGCGTATTAGCTACTTTTGTTTTGCTGTGATAAAATATCATGAGTCAAGATAATACAGAAGGAGAAAGTAAGTTTGAGCTTGCAGTTCTAGAGCAATAGTGGCCATGATGCTGTTTAGCAAATAGGTGTCCCTACTGGTCTGCTCTCGGGGATCCACCAGATACAACAGGTGTGTGCTGTGCATAAAAGGGCCCCTAGCCACCTCATGCATGCCTGCCCACCCGCCCCCCTGTGTGTGTGTGTGTGTGTGTGTGTGTGTGTGTGTGTGTCTGTGTGTGTCTGTGTGTGTCCTGTCCCCTCAAGGCATCTCTTGTCTACCTCTATTTCTCTCTGTGTGTCATGTCCCCACCCTCCCCCAGTAAACCTCTTACACTAATGTTTTTCTTCTGGGCAAAGCTTGGCACAGGTCTGCCAAGGGTACCTCCTACCCCTCTCACCAAAATTTTATTCCATCAGACGGTGGAGCAAAACAGTGGCTGGAACAAGAAACTGAGAACTTACATCGTTTATTACAAGCATGAAGCAGAGAGCAAACTGGGCATGGCACATGACTTTGAAACCTCATCGATGACCCCTGTGCTAGGAGTGATTGACCAGCTGGACTACATCTTATGGATGCAAGCTATGTTTTTTAGAAGGACAGAACAAGGGGTTGGGGATTTAGCTCAGTGGTAGAGCGCTTGCCTAGGGGAAGCATAAGGCCCTGAGTTAGGTCCCCAGCTCCGAAAAAGAACCAAAAAAAAAAAAAAAAAAAAAAAAAAAAAAAAAAAAAAAAGGACAGAACAAGTTTATTTCTGCTTGCTGCAAAATTCAAGTTGGCATGCTCTCTTCCCTATAGAATTAACTCATACCTTGAATGTACCCTGATAAGATGTTTTGCCAAATAATTTTAAAAGTTCAGCTAAGTTCCTACATAACCAAGATTTCTCTGGAAATCCCCTAACTCTGGAAAAGCCCTCTAGCCTTTCAGTTTTTTGGGCTATATAAGCCCCCACTTCTTATTACATTCAATGCTTTATTTTCAAAAATATTTCAAGCCCCATTTTAGAGAAATAACCCCACCAGACAGGAAATAAATCTTGCTTAATTTGATCAAATAAACTGGGTTATGGTCTTTGCTGTCATTCGGTAGGAAGAAAGACAGATGGACCCCTGAGGCTCACTGGCCAGTCAGCCAATTTCAGTCAGAGACCTTCTCAAGAAGGCACAGTGAACGTAGCCAACACCTGGCATCACCCTCTGGTTTTCACACATTCATGCAGGCACACATACCCTCACACAGACACGCACGCACACACACACACACACACACACACACACACACACACACACACCCTCCCTACACCAGGAAAATGATATCTGCATCCCACAACTTTAAGGAACTAACATTGGAAAAGCCAAACTCCTGCTTCCATCACATTTTGCTGACCTCTTTAAGCTGTTCTGTACTGCCCCAGGATGATGAGCGTTTATGAGACCCTTTCTTCTTTTCAGCATACTCTTCAGCCCACGCACTCTCGGTCTATTGTAGAGGGGGGAAACTTATTTTAACAAAAAGTATTTAACAACAGCACACCAGACTTTTTTAAAAATAATATATGTTTCAAAAAGTAGAGCTGATAGAAATATTTTACATCTTTAAATATTTTATTATTTTATGTTTTATGAGTGTTTTCTGCACATCTGTATATGCACCTTGTTTGTGTCTGTGGACTGATGAGAGACAGCACGTGGTTGCTGGGAAATACATCCCAGTTCTCTGTCAGAGCAGTGCTCTTAAGCACTGATTTCTCTAGCACACTTTAACCACCATGAACTACTCATAAGTATCTTAGCATCAACTGGTTATAATCAGTCGTAACCTTCCTTTCATTTCTTTTATTAATAAGGTTATTCATAAATTCTGAACTGGCCCAGAGCTGGGACATGTGGAGAGGAGGTTGAGCCAACACGGCGTGCAGCATCCACCAATCATCATCTTTTTGCTTTCTAGTGTAGTGGCTCTTGAATGGAAAGTTTGATTGCCATTTGCAGTTCCAGTTTCTAGACAAAAAGCAGCAAATTTTCAGCTTTTTGTGAATTTTTTACTAGACAACAACAATGACAAGTCAAGACTAGACATTCAAGTCAAATCCAGAGAGAGACTGGCAGAGAAACTTAAATGTGGTATGGTGCTGAGGGCAATCAGTGCTGGTCCCGGGACTCCAAACCTCAGACTAAACAGAATTAGTAACACAGGCACTGCTGTGACGAGCAATTGAAATGGCTAAAAGTGAGTCAGCTTTTTTCCTTTACTTTTAAAAAAATTTATTTATTTATTATATATAAATACACTGTAGCTGTCTTCAGGCATACCGAAGAAGGCAACAGATCTCTTTACAGATGATTGTAAACCACCATATGGTTGCTAGGATTTGAACTCACAACCTCTGGAAGAGCAGTCAGTGCACTGAACCACTGAGCCATTTCTCCAGCCCTTTCTCTATTCTTCCCCAGAAGATGGTTGTGGTTAAATTCAGTTCACCTAATGGTGGGGGGAAAAAAACAAAAAACAAAAAAAACCAAAACACCACCTTCACACTGGACATTTGCAATTTACCATCATAGGAAATTTTAAATAAAATCTAAAAGAAAGTTTAGGACATCAAATAACAAGAATAAAATTATTTTAAGCCAGGCATGGTGGTGCATGACTTTAGTCCCAGATTCTCTAGGTCTACAGAGAGAATTCCAGGACAACCTGGTCTACAGAGAGAATTCCAGGACAGCCAGGGCTACACAGAGAAACTGTCTTGGAAAACACAAAAAAAAATAACTTATTTTGGAGATGGAGCACACAGTGTGGCATCTTGGGAACTGGTTTCCAACTGTCTGGTTACAAAGAAAAACACAGGACTGGATTTACAAACTCTTTGAAGTTATATACAAATTAATAAATAAGCAACAAATGATACAAATATAGCAAAATTGGTACATGAATTCTTCCATCCACTAGTACTGGGTGGCAAAGACTTTAAGACTTGAGCACTGAAGAGCAGATTCCAATTTACAGTATATGGAAATATTCTGATGAATTCTCAGAATCATTTCATTATGAAAAGGCTCAAAATGTCTTAAAGTTGCTGGATTTTAAACAAAAGACTTCTACAGATAACAATATGGGTAAATGTAGCTCTCTTTTTTATCTGCACTGTGATGTGAAGTGATGGAACTTTTCTCTATGCAACTCAGCATCTTGCAGCTACTACAGATCATACGGACTAGCGTAATTCTGGTATAATGATTTATACGGCAGATAAGGGGGGGGAGGCATTTTCAACATGTATTCTAAGTACTGGAGGTTATGGGATGTGACCGGGCAGAATGGTGCTAGCATGTACCTTCTGGGATAGAGAAGAGAAGCAGACTCAGAGGTGGGGCCACTGTTCTGGGAGACACCTTAGATGGCATTCAATCAAGGATGCTATAGAACATGGCTTCCATTAAGATAAAAACAAGGGGTTGGGGATTTAGCTCAGGGGTAGGGCGCTTGCCAAGCAAGCGCAAGGCCCTGGGTTCGGTCCCCAGCTCCAGAGGAAAAAAAAAAAAAGATAAAAACAAAAACCCAAAAACTAAAATTGGAGAGCCCACAGGAGACTGCAACATGGTTGGGCTCACAACTCCTACCACCCAGGTCTTTAGAGGTTTACTCTTATTCTGACTATCAGTTCAACAACAATGTCTTCAGAGTCATGGGGGCACCAGAATCTTCCTACCACATACCCAGGCCTGCCTCCACAGTTTGGAAGAGACTTGGATGTGGTTACTGCCACGGGCTTCAGCACTGCCTACTTAGAAAAGCCAGGTCTGTTCCAATGCTCCAGCCTCTTCTGGGTTCAGTGAGGTGCTCACCTTGCAGCTATACAAGGGAGCCCTCCTCAAGTGGCTGGGGCCAGGCCCATGTTTTCAAACCTGTCCCGACCAATAAAATGAGATTTCTTGGAGTAAGTCCTCTATGTAGGATGTAGTTTGTAATTAAAGTTTTTTAATGCAAAAATTTAACTGCCAATAGTATTCGGGCTGTAAGCCTTTCGTTCTCCATTACCAAGAGTGCAACACTGTGCTGCTGAGCCACTGCTTTGCAAATGCTCCTCGAAATCTCTTCAAGCACTTACTGTCCAGGTAGAACCCTGAGAAACAGCAACAATAAGCCAGACACAGATTCACCCTGCTGGGATTCACTGTCTAGTAAGTATGAAAAATAATGGGTAAATGACTATACAAATGCTTAATTACAATGTGGTAATACTATAAAAACAAACTCCAAACTAGCATGCAATCATGAACTACTTGTACAATACTGGACTTCAATTTTTTTTTCCAAGACAGGGTTTCTCTGTGCAATGCTGGCTTTCCTGGAACTCGTTCTGTAGACGAGGCTGGCCTCAGAGCTCACCTGCCTCTGTCTCCCAAATGCTGAGATTAAAGGCATGTGCCACCACCATCTGGCTGGACTTCAATTCTTTAACTATAAATTTATAAATTATAAATGCTGACTTTCTAACATCCTTTTAGTTAGTTTTATGGAGGTAAAAGTATGACACGTCCCTTTCAGAATAGCATTTACTGAGCTGTTTGCTCTTATGGGATCTATTAGCAATGGGCAGTAAGTGGGATTGGCAGTATCTGACGGTGCACTGCTGACCATGTTTGATCCCTAGAGTTCATGTAAAGTCGGAAAGCGAGAACTGACTTCACAGATTTGTGCTCTGATTTCTATATGCACTCTAGCACTGTACGGTATAAGCATGCAGATGTATGAGCACAAACACACATACACACAAAACAATGTAGTATAGTTCTCCCAATATATGAAAAATAAATGATATGCAGAATAATCCTATTACAAATTTTTGAGTCCAAATTCCAGACATGAAAATATTGTAAGACTGTAACCTAACTTCTAAGAAATAAAGAGGGGGAAGTTGTGTTCACAATTATCTATGTCTAAGGGAGTTCCTTTTGAGAACTTTTAGAAATGGACACTCCCAAGCCAAACAAATCCAGCAGAATATCTGGAAGGTAGGCCTAGAAACCTGTACTTCTGAAAAGCTTCTGGGGAAATTCTGGTGTGTATTCAATGCTTCAGAGAAGAACAAGTAAAAGAAACCTACCTGTGTGGCCTTGTCCCTCATGCAGGGTGTGGCTTGCCCACGACTGTCTCGGGGCCAGTGCCCAGCAAGGTATGGAGCTGCAAGGGTATCCAGGGAGGAAGTGCGCCGGATAATGCTGGAGGGGCTGGAGGAAGGTGGGCGTGTTTTGTCACCTAGGTATAAAGCAAAAGTGTTAATTTTAAAAATGTTTAAGAGGAAAAGCAGAAACTAAGTTTTAAGCTTGACAGAAGTTCTCCAACTTAAATATGCAAAAGTAAACAAATAGGAACAAGCCAATATGCAAAGCCTAGGCCCAACCCAAAACACTGACCATAAAAACAAGAGAAACAAGGTATTGACAACATAACTCACAGTTGATTCCAAAGGGCTATATACTATCATTTCCTATTTCAGAACCTTTAGCCTTTAGCCTAGTATTTCTCTTTAGCAACTAGCTATGCATACTCTAAGTCTGACTCTAAGAAGACAAATATTAATAAAGACCCTTAGAAAATCACTTCCTGACTGAGAGAGAGGTATGGGCAAACAACTCCCTAACAGTGAAAATGTTTTAAAACAGCTAAAAGCAGTTGCCAATAAAGCCTGATGACCTGAGTCCAATTTCCAGAACCATATAAAGATGAAAACAAGAATCAACTCTACAAAGCTGTCTTTGGATCTCTCCACATACGCAAGCTGTGACATGTGTGTCCTATACATAGCTATCATATAATGTATGTAGGGTAATTAATTCTACCACCTGGTGGGCTGAAGCAGGAAGCTCTGTGAGTTTGGGGCCAGGCTAGTCTACAACACCCCAACTTCTAGGCCACAGAAGGCTATATATTAAGCACCACTCTGAAAACAAACACCAAAAAAAAAAACAAAAACAAAAACAAAAACAAAAAACAAAAACAAGAAACAAGGGGGAAATCTTACAAGAATGAATTAGTGAACTGAGAAATTTAAATCTTTTGGGTAATAGAAATTACTCAAAAAGCTAACACAAACATAAATAAAAATACAAACAAAACTTAAGAAATGGAAGAAGGGGGGTTGGGGATTTAGCTCAGTGGTAGAGCGCTTGCCTAGGAAGCGCAAGGCCCTGGTTCGGTCCCCAGCTCCGAAAAAAAGAAAAAAAAAAAAAAAGAAATGGAAGAAGGAAATTAATGATATTTATTGTGTATGTATGCAATGTAGATTCAGGAGGGTAAATCAGTGAGAAAAACAATGTTCAAAATGGTGATGATTGTCTTCCAGAACTAACAAAAGAGAGTCTTCAGAATGAAACTGAACCAGGATCTTGACATACTGTGGTAAATTACAAGCTCCTTTGGATTTAAACAAACAAACAAAAACAAAATAAACCTTAGAGTAGCACAAGAGGAAAGGATGACTCCTTCTGTTAGTAAGAGCAGCGGCTGAAGACACTGAGGTAACTTTATGGAATAAGAAAACTAACAGTTATGATACCTTGGGTCAGCAAGGTAGCTCAGCAAGTAAAAAGCATTTGCCACCAAGTCTGGCAACCTCTTCCATCCCCAGAGATCACCCACATGATGGAACAGGAAAATGACTTCCTAAAGTTGTCTCCACACATCTGTTGTGGTAAATGTACACCTGTATCTATGTACTCCCTCACACACACAAAGGGTAAAACACTGAGACTCAGACAGAGATGATTGTCAGAGACAGTCTCTGACTATTATTTTTTAAGAAAAATACCATAGAAAGGAGGAAACTGAAGCAAATAGTCTAAGAAGCAAAGTAAGCTACTGCAAGCAGGCGTTTACTGTAACAGCAGAACAGTAACTACTAACTTAGAGACCTTGAAAACAAAATCAACCCAAAATAAGATGACATTTTGAGAATTAAGATCAGGGTGACTGAAATAAAAACAAAATGAACAAACAAAAAAGCATAAGATTCAGCCTAGTGAGTGTTTAACTCTTGCACCATCTCTGAACACAGAGCAAGTAAGTACCAGTATTCAGCTTCAAACTTCTACTCCCTGGTAAATCCCCAATGCTTGTTGGCCCCAAGAACTTGGCTGCTTTTTATTTCCTAAAATGGCCTTGACCATGCTATGACCCAAAACTGGGTTTCTTAAGAATCACAAGGATGGGAACTCTCCATAAGCAAGTTGAAGGGACTCAGTAGTTAAACATGAGAGTCAGCCAGAGCAAGGAGGAGGTGAGTCCTAAGAATGACATCACAGGCCACACTTGAGAAGCGGGTGTTAATGGGAGGAGGACTACAGAAGGGAGACATTTCCTACTAAGAGGAAAAAGAATGAAGATCTAAGATTCTAAGAATGAAAGATCAATTTTATATGCAAATACAAAGCAATCAGATAATCAAAGGGACAACAGAAATCCAGCCCTAATTTAATCATTAATGCCCCTTGTTCACATTTGTGTTATCATTTATTTAGCATCAATTAAATAGGTTTTCTCATTTGAAAAAGGAGCATGGTAGACGTAGTATGGTCGAGAGAAGACAGACAGCAACTTGCTGCTTCCTGTAATATCAAAATTTGAATCCAAGTTCCTGGGGTTCTTTTCTATCAGTGAACACTCCTGGACCCCGCCCTAAATTACCAAATCAAAATCTCTAGGGAATGAGCCCAGCAGTTTTCTACAGAACTGGTTATTTTCCTGGTACCCAGCAAGGTTTTTTTTCTCGAAGACACCCAATGTCATCCTCTGGTCTCTACATTCATGTACACACGCTCTCTTAAACATGTACAAATGCAGGGATTAAGGATTTGGCTCAGTGGTAGAGCGCTTGCCTAGAAAGCGCAAGGCCCTGGGTTCGGTCCCCAGCTCCGAAAAAAAAGAAAAGAAAAAAAAAACAAAAAACAAAAAACCATGTTATGTACAAATGCATGCATGCACTGTGCACACAGAAGAAACTGTTCACTATAAAGAAGCCTACGATGGTGTAAATCCCACAATTCTAGTTGATACATAAATCATTGTTTACATTTTAATTCTGTTAACAAAACAGACCAAGCCTTGATAAACCAAAATAAACTTCAGTGCCTTAGCACCATACATGTGATTTTTGGTTTTATTTTTCCAGTAGACAGGGTTTCTATGTAGCCCTGGCTATCCTGGAACTAGCTCTGTAGATGAGGCTGTCTTTGCCTCCCAAGCCTGATGTTTTTTTTTGTTTGTTTTTTGTACCTAAGCACTGTGTTTTTAAATAAAATGATGAAAAGGTATAGAAATTACTATTAGGTTTTGGGATTTTTCATAGTTTATACCTAAGTTTAGGGAGGCTACAGGCCATGGACCAAAACTGGTCCTCACCCTACTAATTTGCATGTACATTTTTAAATGGTTAGAAAAGGAATTAACTTATTCTTAAATATAGAAAAATTACATAAAATTCAAATTTTGGCACCCATAAATAAAGCCTTATTGTAACACAGACATTTACATACTGTGCCTGGCTGCTTCTGTGCCGTGAAGGCAGTGTTAAACACATACAGCAAAGACCTTCTGTGGTACTCTGTGAGCTGTACAGTGCTGCTCAGTGTCTTATCACTCACAGTGACAAAGTTACCCTCTGCATAACTTATCTGGACAGAACACCACATTCAAAGATGTCAAAATGCACAATGTCCCCACAGGCTCCTTATGCTGCCCTGGGAGGTTGTGAGAAAGGCCTAGATGGAGGAAGCTGGGTCACTTCCGGGCAGGCCTTGAAGTTCACATTCCTGACTGTTTTTGGCTCTGTGTCTTCTTGATCTGTCCAGATATGAGCAGGCTCCCAGAGTCACATGCCTGCTGCTACCAACCAACCTTTCAGCCATGATAGACTGTATGTCCTCAAATTGTGTGCTGTAAATCCTCCTTTCCTTCTTTCATGCACTTTATAAAACAATGTGAAAAGTAAGCAATACAGGAGATAATAGTAAAATCTCATCCTAGATGAGGTGAGCACTGTAAAACTCATCTGCTGATACAGAACTCTGAAACAAAATACAGCCAAGTGTTACCCCTCAAGAAAGCCCCCCAACCCTGTTATACTAAAACGTCTGAAGAGAAGGCTCAGCAGGTTAAAAGTACTTGCAAGCAAACCTGACAACCAGAGGTTGGTTCCTAGAACCAACATGGTAGAAGGAGAGAACTTAATCCTGCAAGTTGCCCTCCGACCACCTGCACACTCTGGCAGACAGTCCCCCGCCACACCAAGTAAAAATTGTAATATATTTAATTACATTTCAAAATCCCATGAATGTGACTTTCTCGTTTTTACGTAAGCACGTACATTATTAAATAGTGAGCTGGCTAGTTTTACATCAGCTTCACACAAACCAGAGTCACTGAAAAGGAGGGAGCCTCGGCTGAGAAACGCCTCCAGAAAATCCAGGTACAGGGCATTTTGTTACTTAGTGACTGATGTGGAAGGGCCCAGTGTATTGTGGGAGGTGCTATTCCTGGGCTGGTGGCCCTGGAATCTATAAGGAAGCAGGCTGAGCAAGCCATAAGCAGCAAGCCAGTAAGCAGCACCCTCCATGGCCTCTGCATCAGCTCCTGCCTCCAGGTTCCTGCCCTGCTTGAGTTCCTGTCCTGACTTTTCCAATGACTGACAGTGATGTAAAAGACTAAGCCAAATAAACTCTTCCCTCCCTTACTTGCTTTTTCTGTCATGGTGTCTCATCACAACAATGGTAACCCTGACTAGGACAAATAATATCTCTGAATTTTGCCTCACAACCTGGTTCAGTACAAGAGTCTACTATTTACAATGCATGACTTAACTGTGTCATGGTTTCTACAGAAATACCTAATACCATTTTTCTTTCTTCTCTTTTTAATTTGGGGGAGAGGTCAGGTGAGGGTAAGCTTTGTTAATTTAAGTTTAACTTTAATATGAGCTTTATACTTTTTTTTTTTTTTTTTGAGATATGGTATTGCCCAAGCAGGTTTCAACAGACCCAAGCTATCCTCCTGCTTCAGCTTCTCAACTGCTGAAATCTACAGTGTATGCCATACTTATCTTTAAAAAAGTAGTAAATAGGGGCTGGAGAGATGGCTCAGTGGTTAAGAGCACCAGCTGCTCTTCCAGAGGTCCTGAGTTCAATTCCCTGCAACCACACGGTGGCTCACAACCATCTGTAATGGGACCTGATGCCCTCTTCTGGCATGCAGGTGTACACACAAATAGAGCACTCATATACATTAAATAACTAACTAAATAAATAACTCGTTTTAAAAAGTCATGTCCACAAATTCAAGAAAATCTGTATCTGAATTATTATGAGAAATAAAAAGCAATAAATACACATGTTCATGTGTGTTCTAATTAAATAATAACTACATGAGACAGTTGCAAGAAAACTGTATCATCTAGGGCAAAAAGACCATTCACAAACATGTATATGTGTGGAAAGCTCAATAGCTAAAGTTGTCTGGGACACTTCTCCAAGAAGACCAGCCACTGCTTCCGTTCCCATCAGCACACCAGCCAAACAAACCTTATAAACAGGCCTAATTTCATTTCAAGATTTCCAATTACCTAACAGTTAAAACTTCTATCAAATATCCCCAAATCATTCGAGTTATTATTTTTATAATCACAGCGAAAGGAAGAGTTACGTATGATCACAAGTAAAGATCCTAAGCATTTTCTTACAGTCAATGAGACGGCTCAACTTGTAATATGGTTTGTTGTATTAAAGTGCTTGCCACCAAGCCTGACAATGTGAGTTTTATCACACATGGTGGAAGATAAAAAATGACTCCCACTCTCTGTCCTCTCACCGCAACATGCACATATATACATATACACAAATAGATAAATATAATTTAAAATATAGATGTATTAGGGGCTCAGTAATTAAAGCCACATATTGGGTTTATAGAGACCTGAATTTAAGTCTGAGAAAACACCTCTGGCAGCATCTATGTCTAGCTCCAGGGGAACCGGATGCCTCTGCCCTCCGCAGGAATCTGCACTTATGTAAAAGAACCCTCACACAGACACTCAAACATATTCATAATTAAGATCCATAACAATAATATCTTTATAAAAAAAACTTTAAAAAATTTTCTGTTTCGAACCCTGCTTTCCCTTACACCACTCATGTAAACATTTACTAAAGGCCTATGGGGCAATGTGGTAAGCCCTAGAAAATATAAGTAAGTCACAGCCTGCTGAGAACACTTTATACACTTTCCTTGTCATAATTCTTTCAACGAAGTCCTGAGAACAGACAGATCTGTTGCCCTAATTAATTATGAAGAGGTTATGGAGAGGTGGGGAATCTTGATATGGACGTTCAAAGGAAGGGACTTTACAATGTGGCAGATTATCTATCTCCAGCCTCAATCCCTCTAGAGCCATGTCCATAGCAGTCCTTGGTGTGCTTCATGTTTCCAAGTCTTCCTCTCTGCTAGCATCACACTCTTCCCTTTCTTTAGTTGGGCTAATCCATGTTCAACCTGCAATCTTGGTTCAGAAGTCATTCCTCTAGAAAAGCTTCCCTCAACAGTCACCGAAGCCCAAGAGATAAACTCCCGAGTGCTGTGGCAACTTCACTCAAGGAAAGGTCCCTATGCTTCTCAACAGAGCAATGGAGTAAAGTGGCAATTCTGTTTCATCTCTGTGAGAAGACACCTAACATAGAAAAGTATCTCACAAAAAGGGTAACTAAGGGAAAAAAAACAACACATTCCTGGTTACAAGGAAAGAACATTTATCCCAAATGTGGTGGGTTTGTTTGCAGCAAACTCAGACAGTTTTCTACCCAACAATGGCTCAAACAAGCTTAACTTGTTTTTGAAAAAACAAAGCCTATGAAAAGACTACACACGGCAGGGTGTGGCACTGAAATTTATAATCAATGCCTTGGGCTTTGGAATTTAGAGCTCTCAACCATCAGCTGGGACAGACTGGTTCCCTATACCTTCAATGGCACCAGCACAGCACTTAATTCCTGGCCTCCTTTCCACGGGTTCTATGGCCTTTGCCACAGTGTTAGACCCCCATATCTGTACAACTTGACAAAGCACTGGCTTAAAAGCTATGCTTTCTATTATCCACAAAATCAACAAGCAGAAAAGGTGTAGCAGATACACTTATGGGGGGGGGTACTTTTCAAGTGTAGAAACAGAAGGACTGTAAGTAAACCTAACAGTGCCACTCTCCAAATTTCTAACAGGCCATCTTCTACTGATAAGCACTTTAATTAATAAAATAAGTACGTCTTTCTAGGTTTAAATGTAAATTTTATTCATTTTATATGTATGGGTATTTTGCCTGAATGTATGTCTGTGCACCATGAGGACCTGTCCTAGTGGTTTTTTGGTTTTTTTTTCTTCTTTCTTAGTTCTATTTGGAGTTGCTGGGCAGTGGTGGAACACACCTTTAATCCCAGCACTGGGGAGGTGGAAGCAGGAAGATGGAGGAGTTTGAGGCCAACCTAGTCTACAGAGAGCTTTAAGACTGCAAGGGCTACACAGAGAAACCCTGGGGGTTAGGGGAAAGTTCTCAATTAAACAGGATTTTGTAACTGTAAAAAATATGTAAGTCACCTTAAAAGAAAGTTTTACTTTCCCCTACAGTTTTTGGTGGCCTCGGTTTATGAATGATTATCTATTGACCTGTGCCTATGGTAGCAGAGATATCTTGGTAGGAACGAATGGAAGTGGAGACCCAATTGCTGACTAAGAAGTAAAAGATCAGAAGACAGTCTTACAATCCCATTCATGAGCAAACTACAAATAATTCAAAACCCTCCACCAGCCCCATCTCTCCAAACTGTAGCCCTACTGAAGCAAGGATGGTTCAGTAGTTAAGAACACCATCTGTTCTTCCAGAAGACCTGGGTTCAAACCCCAGCACCCACAAGGTGGCTTACAAATACCTGTACCTCCAGTTCCAGGGACTCCTATGACCTCTTTGACCTCTGCAGGTGGTACACACACCAGGGGGTGCAGGTGAAACACCCACACACGTAAAGATAATGATTTAAAGCTCAGTCTTAGAGCTGACCCTCTAATCAGGCCGTGTAGGGAGACTACAGCAGAAATGGGATGTATCTTCCTCCTTGATAACATTACATATCCTAAAGGTTTTCTTTCTTTCCCTTGACAGGGTCTCCTACAGTCTAGGCTGGCTTCAAACTCATTGTGTAACAGTGACTGGCCTTAAACTTCTGACCCTCAGTCATCCACTTACAAACTGCTAAGGTTACAATCATGTATCACCACATGCAGTTGATAATCTGTATCTTAGTTGAAATATTTAGACCAACTAATATATTGTCATGTCAATCCATGACCTTGCTATTTATTTTGTCTTTGTCCCATCTGTCCTTTCTTCCCTTTTTCACAACTAGCTAAACATTTACAGACACACAAATTACCTTTCTTTGAAGTTTTGCTTGTTCTACAGCTTTTCAATATATGTACACGTACCTTATCACAGTACATCTTCAACATAAATTGTGTCACTTTATATATAGCATAAGACTATGTCTTCCCACTACTGCACTCCGTCCTTTATATTATTGTTGTCATGGATCTTAAGCATATAAAATAGAGCCACAGTATGGTGTAAGTCACAGGTAAAGCAATTATTATCTAAAGAAATAAAAATAGGGTTGGGGATTTAGCTCAGTGGTAGAGCACTTGCCTTGAAGCGCAAGGCCCTGGTTCGGTCCCCAACAAAAAAAAAGAAAAAAAAAAAAAAAAAGAAAAAAGAAATAAAAATAATAAAATGCTTTATCGTATTCATATGCTACTCCTGGTACCCTTTATTCCTTTGTTAGGTAAGGCTCCATCTGGTATCATTTTCCTTCCCCACAAAAGCCATCTTTATTTCCTGTAGGACAATTTCCCACATATGAAAACGTACGTTGTCTTTAAAGGATATTTTGGTTATGTGTGGCATTTTATACAAATTTACAGTTTACCTCCTAGCATTTCAAAATATGCCTTATATTATGTTTTCTCTCTTATATTGGTTTTGCCAAGAACTCTGTCATCTCTGTTGTTCCTCAATAACATATTTTCTTAGCTACTTTACCCATAATAAGTTCTGAGTTGTTCAATTAAAATCGGCTTTAAATTACGTTTTTATTCTTGAATTTATTCTTAATTGAACTTCTCCCCCCCCCCCTCGGAGCTGAGGACTGAACCCAGGGCCTTCCCCAACCCCTTAATTGAACTTCTTAAATCAGTTAGTTTAGCTTTTTATAAAGTTGAAATTTTTCAATTTTTAAAATTTTTTTCCTTCCACCTTTCTTCTGGAAGTACAATTACGCCAATATTCTTCCTTGAGTCTTTATGTTTTGAGGTAGTTTCTATCATTATGCCGTCAAGTTTGCTGATATTTTTTTCCTTTTTTTTTTTTTTCTTTTCTTTTTCTTTTTTTCGGAGCTGGGGACTGAACCTAGGGCCTTGCGTTTGCTAGGCAAGCGCTCTACCACTGAGCTAAATCCCCAACCCCCTTTTTTTTTTTTTTTAATTGGATATATTTCTTTATTTACATTTCAAATGTTATTCCCTTTCCCGGTTTACTGTCCATAAGCCCCCATCCCCTCCCCAACCCCGTAAGAGTGCCCCCCATCCACCCTCCCTTACCCCACATTCCCCTGCACTGGGGGTCCAGCCTTGGCAGGACCAAGGGCTTCCCCTTCCATCGGTGCCCCAGCAAGGCCATCCTCTGCTACATATGCAGTTGGAGCCCTGGATCAGTCCATGTATATAGTCTTTGGGTAGTGGTTTAGTCCCTGGAAGCTCTGGTTGGTTGGCATTGTTGTTCTTATGGGGTTGCAGGCCCCTTCAGCTCTTTCAATCCTTCCTCTAATTCCCCCAAAGGGGGTACTGTTCTCAGTTCAGTGGTTTGCTGCTAGCATTGACCTCTGTATTGGACATACTCTGGATGTGTCTCTCAGGAGAGTTCTATATCCGGTCCCTTTCAGCATGCACGTTTTAGCTTCATCAATCTTATCTAGTTTTGGTGGATGTATACAGATGGGCCACATGTGGGGTAGGCTCTAAATGGCCGTTCCTTCAATCTCTGCTCTAAAATTTTAAAATCAGTCTCCATAAAGTTGTCCTTGGAACTCTATACACATGCCCACATGCACATACCTCTCTCATAGCCACACATGCAAATACACACATACCTCTCTCATATCCATTCTCTCTCACACTTGCACACACAACTAAATAAAACTTGTCTGTTGGGCTGGAGAAATGGCTCAGCAGTTAAGAACACTGGCTGCTCTTCCAGAGATCCTGAGTTCAATTCCCAGCAATCACATGGTGGCTCACAACCATCTGTAATGGGATCTGATGGCCTCCTCTGGTGTATCTGAAGATGGCAACAGTGTACTCACATACATAACATAAATAAATCTTTAAATTCCATCAGATCTTTTTTTTAAAAAAAAATAAAACTTGTCTGTTTATGTCACTTGCTATTTCTTTGATCCTACCATCTCTTCATCACAATTCACATAGTCCTGCATTCAATAAATTACTTTAAAATAAGATTCCAAACACTACACTACAATGTTCTTGAGATTGCTGGACTTTATTTTGAAAGTCAGTTATAAAATCTGTAGATAAGCTTGATCTGTTAAACCTTGTTTTGATCTTATTTTAAGAAAAAATGGGAATAACCTTTTGTCTAGAATTTAACCCTACTATCAAGGCACAGTCCTTCTAGAGACTCTACTAAACACACAGATGATCAAAATAGCACTGTCTGGCAGTGTTTACACAATGCCTAGCTTGGAAAGTTGCTCACCCCAGAGGTCCCTTGGGTCATTCCTTGTCCAGCCTCATGAGAGCTCCTTGGGCACATAAGTTCTACATAAATTCCTTTAGCAAACACTAAAAGAGACTCTTCTGAAGATTGTCTTTTTAATGCAACTCCCCCCATGTGAAAACTGGTTCAGCTCTTTCCAGTTACTGCGATTTCCCCTCCACCTTATTTCCACCTCATCAATCTAATCAGGCGCCATGTCCTGAGACCCTGAATGCACTGTAGTCTGAATGTGTGTCTGGATACATCCACAGCAACAGAATTCACCTGACTACAGCTCCACTCCGCACAGGAATCACGGCTCTGTTGCTACTATCTGAAAACAGTTGACTCATTACCCCTCAGAAAATCAGTCTATTCCAAATCTTTAAGAAACAATACAAAGCTCACCCAGGATGTGGACTGGTACAATGGTCTCTGTGGCCACTATCCCTAAGTATGGTCACCACACTCAGCCCTTCAGCGTTTTCTTCCCCAGCAGTCCCTTTAAACCTGCCCCTCTCATATCTGAGTGTGTTCCACTTTTCTCTACAATACACTGTCTTGAATACCCACAAAAAATGGCGGCTTCCTATCCTTTGTTTGGTTTTCTGTTAACATAAAAGAGACGATTTCACCACATTAGCCAGAAACAAAATTACCTTCATGTCCAAGGACTCATAATCCAAATTCAACTGACTTATGGTTGGCCATCCAAAACTAGAAATAAATCTTTCTCTTCAGTAATTATTATTTTTTTTTTTTTTGGTTCTTTTTTTCGGAGCTGGGGACCGAACCCAGGGCCTTGCGCTTTCTAGGCAAGCGCTCTACCACTGAGCTAAATCCCCAACCCCCAGTAATTATTTTAATAACTGTAGTTTTCTAGAAATCAAGAATTATAGAATAAAAAGCAAAACAAGATAGCTGACTACAGTGAACACCAAGCAATAAGCACTTACAAGACATTGTCTAATTGCTTTCCACACATTACTTCATTTAATTATCACAATAATACCTTGAACTAAGAGATTACATCATGCCTTAGTTTTTGTCAACATGACACAACCTAAATTCACCACGGAAAGCAGAACCTCATGCTTCAATCCAGGCATGGTGGTATACACCATTAATTCCAACACTTAGAAGGCAGAGAGAGCAGGAGGATCTCATGAATATAAGGCCAGGCTGGTCTACATAGCAAGTTCCAGGACAGATAGGACTATATAAAGTAGTATCAAAAAAAAAAAAAAAAAAAGACCCAAAACAAAAAACAAAAACATGTGCTTCAATCAGACCTGCTAGCATGTTTATACGTTATTGTCTTGATTAATGACAGATATGGAAGGGTCTAGCATACTGTAGGTGGCAATATCCCTAGGCAGGTGGGCCTGAACTATACAAGAATAACTAAGGGACAAGCAGAGAGATGGTTCAACACGTAAGGTACTTGCTGTGAAGCCTAATAACAGGAGTTAGATCCCTAGAACCCACACGGTGAAGAGGAGAGCAGACTCCCTGAAGCTGTCGAATAACTCTTCCACTGCTCTCCTCCCACACAATGCTTAATTGAAAACATCTTTTCAAACAACATATTCTGATCATGCTTTTCCCCTCCCCCATCTCTTCCCAGATCTTCCCTACCTACTCAATGACACCCTACCCTTTTTTAGCCCTCTCTTTAAAAAAGAAATAAACAAAAACAAGAAACACACAAACGCACAAAAAAAAACTCCAGCAAAAACAGAAACCAAACTGGGTGGTGGTTGGTGGTGCACATCTATAATCCCAGCACTTGGGAGGCAGAAGCAAGCAAATCCGTGAGTTTGAGAGCCAGCCTGGTCTACAGAGTAAATTCCAGGACATTAAGGGTTACAGAGAAAAACCCTGTATGAGGGAATGGGGGTTGAGGATGGGGGACAAAACCAAAACATACAAGCAAAAGACCACCAAAACAAAACAAACAGAACCGAAAGCAGTATGAGACAAAAAGTCTACAAAAAATGTCATTGAGTTTATTTTCTGTTGGCTAAATACTCCCAGACATGGGGCCTATCCTGAAGTATGGTTATTATACCCAGTGATATCCAACTGTAGAAAACTACTTTTTCCTTTGCAAGTGGGTATCAATTGCAGCTAGCTTCTTGGTTCTCCCTCCTAGCACTTGGACCTAGCCAGGCTTGAATCTGCACATGCTGCCAGTCTCTAATAATTCATATGAATACAGGTCCTATTGTGTCTGAAAGATACTGTTTCCTTGGACTCAATCACCCATCATCTCTGGCCCTTACAATATTGCCATTTCTTTTTCCGAATAGATCCCTGAACCCTGATCTAGGCAATCCTTCATTTCAGACTCCATTCTCAGGTGACTCTAGGCTGTGTCAAGTTGATAGTAAAACAATTGCCTTTTACTATTTGCAATTCATCTACCAATACAATTGTATACTCTCAACTAAGGAAGAAGAAATGTCATTTTATCTTTGTTTAGTTTGAGGCAGACTCATGTAGCACAAGCTAGCCTTTGAACCTAGTTATACTGCCTACACTGACCTCAAATCCCTGATCTTCCCTTCCTTAGCCTTTTGTACTGGGGTTATAAGCATGTACTACAATGCCCAGCTAAAAATGAGATTGTTACAGGGCTGGGGAGAGAGCTTAGTTGGCAAAATGCTTGCCTTGCAACAAGGATCTACTTATGTAAACCTGCTGGATGTGGGGAGCACCTGTAATCCTAGCACCAGGAAAGTGGAGAAACATTGATACCAGAGGTCAGCCACAAACCTATCAGGTAAATTCCAGGACAGAGAGCAACGCATCCCCAGGGCTGCCCCAGTCAAAAAAAATAAAGTTGATAGTGGACACCTGAGATTGTCCTCTAGCTTCTGCACACCCCCCTCATATACCCAAGCATCCACTCACACATGTACAAATCACTATCTAAATTTACAGTGTCCCTTCTTTATCTTCAGGAGACATAGTCTAAGGTGCCCCTCCATAGATGTTGGAAATCACAGGGTGCTTGCTTAACCCTAGATAAACTGTATTTTTATTTTCATTTTGTATTTTGCTGTATGTGAGGTAGAGGAAATTTCAAGACAGGATAGAATTCAGGCTGTGTCATGGTTGTTGCTCTCTAAGTTCACTCACGTCCACAGAAAAAACGAACAACAGATACGGCAGAGACAGTTTTTAAAAATACCATAGTTTTGTTAAGGAAAAGAACTTAACCAAGCTTAAATTTGCAGTCAGGAAGCACACAAGCACACTGAGATAAAGCTATAACTGCTAAAATGAAATTCTCCATTCTTGCTAGAACAAAAAGAAAAATGTCAAAGGGAGAGGACTTCTTCACCAAACCCTCTTTGAAGCTTTAAATATAAGAAATCGAATTTCAAAGTGCAATTAATACCTTTGCCTGCCCAGTGCATACACTTCCTGAAGTTCTTCCCATCCTCTGGTAACAAGCTCACGCCCCTGAACTCAGTGAGTGCCTGATCAGACTTAGTTACTAGTAACACTCATCCTTCTACAGATACAATTTGATTCTGGGCTCACAAGCTACCACAGTCCTTCCTTCCTTAGAAGTGTTCTGGCTTGAACTAGTTAAAAAGAAGCTGTGTGCCTCTGGACCTCACAGATGGAAACACTAATCTACAATTGTCTGCAACCATCTCTGGTGGGAAGAGTTCCAGGGTTAAAAACTTCCTGAGAAAAGAGGGTTCTCTTTACTTGATTATCATGTGTTTCCCCAACAACAAAAGTAGATCTAACAGCACCATTTGTTTAACAGTGCTAATGAATACTCAAATTTAGAGAGTAGCTCAGAATGAAGCCAACAGAAACACACATGAATCATTCAGTAAAAGTATCCTGGAAAGCATTTTATCCCTGTCATCAGACCTACCCATTCTTAGATGCTCTGAGACTCTTCAATCCTACTATCATCCTACTGGGTTTAAAGGCTGGAAAACCACCATGTAGCCAACAACAAAGAGAGTCAAATAAATCATGAAGCAATCTGCTTTAATGCTGCTCTGGCTTTTTTAGCCCAATAAAGTACTCATGGTTAAAGATTTAAAAGACTAATGAGGAGGGAATCCACGAAAGCACTTGTGCTCCCTTCACTTGAGAGGCACAAAGATCATAAGGTCAAGGGCAGCCTGAGCTACGAGCTAACCACCACACACCCTGCCCTCTCCAGAACAAGTGAAAAAGCAATGTTCATCTGGTCTATTCTTTTCCTTTCTGAGGATGGTTGAAAGAAATACTTTCACAATGACATGCCTAAAAATTCCACCTAAAACAATATAAAGAACATTTTTTTCTTAGTTATGTTCTATCTTTGCCAAAATTACCTCCAAATTAATTTTTTCTAATTCGTTTGATTCAGTTAACAGAATAGCTTCCAGAAAAAAAAAATAAGAGGAAAACGTCTTCTGCTTTAATCCCACAAATACACGCATTAGCAGCAAACAACTCTTTGCTTATTTTCAACTTTAGTAGGATTTAATGTTTTTCCTGAGAATAGAACAGGACAATCCAGATTTATACACACGTGGCACTAAAACCAAAACCCATATGGCACCCATATGAATTACATGATTGGTACAGAAAAGCATGTACTTTTTTTTTAAGACTAAAGGGCGCCCCCACACCCCCGTGCTAGAACCAGCACTACTTTGTTTTTGTGAGGCTGGCCTCAAACTCAGACACCTGTCTGCCTCTGCTACCTGAGTGCTGGGATTAAATGTGTGCTCTGGGGGTTGGGGATTTAGCTCAATGGTAGAGCGCTTGCCTAGCAAGCGCAAGGCTCTGGGTTCTGTCCTCAGCTCCGAAGGAAAAAAAAGACCAAACCAAAAAAAAAAAAAAAAAAAGTGTGCTCTACCACCACCAGCTACTACTGCTTTCTTTACTCTTTCTTTCTCTCTCCTTTCTTCCTTCCTCAGGCACAGTTTCTCTGTGTAGCCCTGGATGTCCCAGAACTTACTCAGTTGGCCTTGAACTCCAAAATCCACCAGCACTTGCCTCCCAAGTGCTGGAATCAAAGGCACAAAAACACTGCTTTATATGTGAAGGCTGTTCTGAAATTTCCGTCTCAATATCAAGAGTTTATTTACCACAGATGTAGACTTAAAAGGCTGGAAAAATAGTTTTATCTAACAGTCCCTATTTTCTAACCAAGTCTAGCAACTTTTCCAGATCATTCTGCCCTTTGATTTATCACTGACTAATCACTATACTTCAACCAGAAACAGAATCAAGAAGGAATTCTATACTCTATAATGCCCTATTTTTGTGATCCTTAAAATCATCAGCTTAATTCGATACCTATTTATAATAGGCATATAATGGATGAATTTTATCATACAATACTCTAAGATTATATTGAAATGATCCTCAAAGTAAGATGTAAAGTGAGCTGGGCATGTTGGTTATGCCTTTAATTCCAGTGCTTGGGAAGCATTGATAGACAGATCTCTATGATTTAGGTTCAAGACCAGCCTGATCTACATAGCAAGTTCCAAGGTAGCCAAAGCTATATAAGGCTTTAAAAGAAAAAAAATAAAAGTATCTGTTTATGCATGTACGATACCTGTGTACACACCCACATACCACAAAGCACATGAGGTCAGAAGACAACATGAAGGAGTTAGTCCTCTTTCCACTGTGTGGGTTCTAGAGGTGGAACTCAGAACAGCAGACTTAGCTGCAACTCCTTTTACTCACTGAGCTATCTATCTCTCCAGTCCTGTGAAATACTAAATTCTTACTACTCTGTTCTCTGGTCCCAGGCATTTTCATTAATGAAATGAGAGTCTACTTTAGAAGCATACATCCAATTATATTATCCTTTTCCCTCCTCTGTCTTTGCTGATACAGAAAATAAAACCTTCAGAATCTACTCTCATATATATCAACTTTTTTATGTATTGTTACTTTTACATATGTGCATGCATATTTGTCTGTGTGAAATATATGCCATGTGTGTATTCCTGAAGGGGGCAAGAAGGGCATCGAATCCTTTGGAGCTTGAATTACAAGTGGTTGTGAGCCATCTGCTATGGGTGCACTGGGGTCACTAGGAAGAGAACTATCACTAATCAACCAACGCCCCCTCCCGTGTGTGTGTGTGTGTGTGTGTGTGTGTGTGTGTGTGTGTGTGTACGCACGCACGCACGCACGCATGAGTGTGTCCCCTCCCTTCTTGTTTTTTTTTGACAGAGGGTTTCTCTGTGTAGCCCTAGATATCCTGGAACTCCCTCTGTAGACCAGGCTGGCCTCAAATTCAGAGATCCTCCTGCCTCTGCCTCCTCTGTGCTGGATTAAAAGCCACCACTGCCCAGCTCCACTAATTTCTTTAAAGACAACAAAACTCGCCCAGCTCCGCTAATTTCTTTAAAGACAACAAAACTTCTTTTAAAATGACATTTCTTACATGTTTTTATTCTAGATGAAGTTTATGTGCAGTTTGACTCTGTGAATGATGTAGAGAGTGACTGTACTGACTAGATTTAGGTCAACTGTAGATAGTGCACTGACTAGACACAAGCTAGAATCATTTGGGAAAAGGAACTCTCGAATGAGAAAATGCCTCCATAAAAGTTTTCTGTATGCAGGCTTGTATCCCACTTTCTAAATTAGTGATGCTGAGGTTCAGTCCAATGGAAGTCTGGCCACCTTGGGCAGGTGGTCCTGGGATGTTTAACAGAGCGGACTGGACAAGCCATAACGAGTCAGCCAGTAACAACCCTCCCTCCCTTCCATGGCTTCTGCTTCCAGTTCCTACCTCCAGGTGCTTGCTATGACTTCTTTCAATGAGGGACTGTGATGATAAGTGTAAGCAAAATAAACCCAAGAAGTTTTGGTCACAGCAACAGAAAGTCTAAGACAGATGATGTTTCTCAAAACAAACAAATAAAACAAAAACGAAAACAAACAACACTAACTTGTTTTGAGCATATATATGAAGATATGGTAGAAAACTAACAACACTGTAAGTGCTGCTTATGTAATTAATCACTGAAATTTCACCCATACTTCTTTCTGTGGCTCAGGCATTCTACCAGTCTATTTCACCCTTATCAATTATCTCTTCACTAGACATTACCAACAGATGACTCCAAAAACTAAAAACAAGCAGAAATAAGGACAGCAAGAATCTCTCTTAAACTAGACAACTTAAACTGCCCAGCTTGCTTTGATGCCCTGACTAAAGGGAACCAAATGTGAGGCCAAATGGCTGACGTTTACTGTGTACAACTCACATCCAGCAAAGCATCTTACTTAAGAGAAGACCTTGATGAGATGGCTCACAGTGAGCTTGCGTGACAATCAGAGTTTGATCCTAGGACCCATAAGGTGAAAGGAAAGAATGGATTACTGCAAATTATCTTCTGATCTCCTGTGGTACACATAATAAATAAATGTAAAAATAAATCTTTAAATTGGGACATTTCAAGGCAAGCATAGACTAAAGCAGTTCATAACCATGAAAACCAGTAATACTGTTGGAGGTACCTGAAGGAATACTATTCCCAGAGAAGGAAGAAAGTCTCAATCTTGAAGAGCACAGAAAAAAATAATTTCACAAGAGGAACAGATGAACTAGTAAGTACTAAGAGTCATGTCCAACACAGAACAAGCAAATCCCTGCTAAATAAGTGAGAAAGAAAAGATCCCAACTAAGAAACCAATGAAACTGGTGTTTTCCAACAAACACCTCACTGATAAAATATGTCTACAGACCAAAACTCAAAGGTGACGTCAATCTACCAAGTGAATGGACTCAAACCAGGCTGACATGACTACATCTGGAAAAGTTAACTTCAAAACAATAAATTATTAATCAGAGATGAAGGTCATTACATATTAATAAATAGAAAAATGTAAATTTACAGGTACCAGATGTTTGGGTTTCTAACTAAATATAATGAACATTCGTGGGCATTAAAAATCTGACAAATCGGGGCTGGAGAGATGGCTCAGAGGTTAAGAGCACTGTCTGCTCTTCCAGAGGTCCTGAGTTCAATTCCCAGCAACCACATGGTGGCTCACAACCATCTATAATCAGGTCTGGTGCTCTCTTCTGGCCTGCAGGCATACATGCAGGCAGAAAGCTGTATGATGTATACATAATAAATAAATAAATGTTTAAAAAAAAAATCTGACAAATCAAGCGCAAGGCCCTGGGTTCAGTCCCCAGCTCCGAAAAAAAGAAAAGAAAAAAAAAAATCTGACAAATCCTGATGCAGTAACAGTACACCCATCACCTACAATAGAGCATTCAAACAAAATCAACAAACTTCAAAGTTAAATTGTACCACAGATCAAAGGAACCTAATATATCTATGTAATATTCCATTCTATGAAAATGGAATACATTCTTCTCAGTAGCCCATGGAGCCTTTTCTAAAACAGTGTCGAATAAAAAAGTCAAACTAGAGAAACTAGATAAATATTCAAGAGCCTAAACAATGTACTCTAGAATGACCAAGTTACTGAGTAAATCAGGGTAGAAATTTTAAAATTCCTAAAATTGAATGAAAATACAAGTATATCTTACCAGAACCCTTGCTATATAGCTAATACAATTCAAGAGGAAAAGTTTATTACTATAAGCCCTTACATAGAAAATCCAAAAGAACTCAAATAAATAACCTATTGATGTACCTCTTTAAAAAGGAAAAAAGGGGGACTGGAGAAATGGTTCAGTGGTTAAGAGCACTGACTGCTCTTCCAGAGGTCCTGAGTTCAAATCCCAGCAACCACATGGTGGCTCACAACCATCTGTAATAAAAAGTCTTAAATAAAAAAAAAAAAAAAAAAAAGGAGGAGCCAAACTTGAAAATAAATAAATCTTTAAAATAGTTTTTTTTCTCTTTTAATATGAGTACATTGTTACTGTCTTCAGACACACCTGAAGAGGGCATCAGATCCCATTACAGATGGTTGTGAGTTACCATGTGGTTGATGGGAATTGAACTCAGGCCCTCTGGAAGAGCAGTCAGTGTTCTTAACCCCTTAGTCATTTCTCCGGCCCTTTAAAATGGGGTTTAAAAAAAAAAAAAAAAAACAACAACACAGAATCAAGAGTTGGTTCTTTGAAAAAAATAAGTTTGGCAATCATTAGGCAATCTAAACAAAAGAAAGAACACTAGGATGAATAAAGACAAACAATGAACCAACGACAACCAATAAGCCTTTGATATGAGCCCTGAAGCTCTAAAACTGCTAGCCCAAGGGTGTTAAACCAGCATACCACAGAGATATGTGCACATCCTTGTTTTCTGCTATGATATTCAAGATATTTAAATGATCACCACCAGATGAATAGATAAAGATGTAGTACATATGCAAAGTGGAACTTCATCCAGCTATAAGGAAGAATGAAATTATGACATTCAGAAAATGGACTGAACTGCAGAAAAAGATATTAAGCAAAATAAGCCAGACTCAGAAGGAAAAACACTTAATTTGTACTATGTATGTATACCCCACTGGCAATGGGCAGAGACACCTTGTTGGAGGTAGTGTGCTTCTATCAGTCAGGGCAGAGTAGATGGCAGGCTTCTGTTTATCCTAGCTTGATACCTGGCTTAGTACCCAAAGTTGTTTTATACCTAGGACATGTAAAAATCAGACAGTGTAGCCAAGGAGGAAAACAGAGACTTGCCTTCTGCCATGCTATGTGGTACAGACCAGGAAAGATGCCCACAGACCTGCCCTTTACCCCATGGCATAGGTAGGCCATCCACTGACACACAGAGCCCTACCTACCACTATGAAGGACAGAGAGGGAGAAGGAAGACAGAGACCTCAGATCTGCCCTCTAGCACAGGGATAGACACCACCTTGCCACCATGCCATGCAGAGTGACTAAGAATGTCTCCCAGGGACTGCCAGTTATGGGAACAAATGCAATGTGCAAGTATGAGGTGGACAGATGGAAGAGAAGTGGAGCAGTGTGAACATTATAAAGAAAGAGGGAGCTGGAGACTCAATGGTGGGAAAATAACAGCCTGTTTTGAGTGGCCAGCCCTGCCACTTGGGGCCATGGTGAGGTGCAAGTCCAGCCCGCTACTGAGAACCATGTCTGGGATCAGTGGCTACAGTCACCATCGATGTTCATGGCTCATGTTTACTACTGGAAAACATAGGGACCATGTTTCTTGATTGAGGCAGATGCCAGGGACCACGTGGATGTCCAGGGCCTGTGCAGAGCTGGCAACACCTCTCACCTACGCAGCACTAGGGAGAACTGGCTCTGTGCCTTGTTCAGGCAGCAGAGTGGAGCTGGCCCTGGTGCAGATGGTGAGTAGGTGAGCCCTAGGACATAAGTGTAGGAGAGCTGAATCCAGCAGTTGGGAAAGCTGCTCACAGGATCAAAGCATGGGAGAACTAGACCTGCCTCTCACTATCTACAGCACTTAGGAGAACAGGCCCTGCATCTGGGCCTGGACAGCACAACAGAGAAGACCCTCGTGGTGTAACACAAGTGTGCTATCTCTCAGGGCAAGAGCAAAGGAAAGCTGGCCCCACCACTCATCTGCCCTGAGGTGGCTTGGGTGATGCCTACTCCTCGGTGCCCCTTACCCTAGTGGAGAGAGCACAGGTAAGCCGGCCCAAGGGTATGAGCAAGGGAAAACCAACCCTGCCACTCCTACGCTATGAAGTAGCTTTGGGGAGGTAGGGGGGGATTTGGAAGCAGTCAGGAGAGGTAACTCCAAGATCATGAGAGAGAGAGAATGAGGTGGCCCTGACCCTTACCAGCTGCAGCACTTGGGAAAAGTGAGTCCTGAGTTTTGACTTGGCAACAGAGTAGAGCTGGCTCTGAAGATGTGAGCAGGGGAGAGCCAGCCCCAGGAACATGAAAGCAGGAGAGCTGACCCTGCCTCCTGCAAGGGCAGCATTGGGTGGTCTAACTGGAGCAGTGTTGGAGAGCTCACTCTGGTAGTGAGGATAAGGGAAGCCGGCATGTTGACCAGCACAGCTACCACCCAGACCCAAGTCCAGGGCTCAAGCTGGCCCACCCCAAAATCTATAACATCTGCGAACAGTTAAAAAGCATGAAAGGGTCAGTCCTGATCATCCAAAACTGCAGGATCTCCATGAAACAGGGCAACAATAGGATAAGGATAACTAGGAGGATCCAATAGTGATGGTGTCACAAAAGCCAGAGATCTCAAGTCAGACCAAAGACTCATTACAATGAACATATCTGCAAGTGAAGATGTGTGGACAGAGGGATCTACTATGGGACACTCTGTGACATACTACAGCTTCCATGATAAGATGATTTTCTATGCTGTGTGTATGTGTGTTTGTGTGTTTCTTTTAGGGGGAAGTTACAAGAGTAAAGAGTAGATACAAGAGGTCAAGGAAATGAGCAGGACTTGGGTGCATGATGTGAAACTCACAAAACATCAATAACAAAAGTTTTTTTTACAATGTGTGTATACAAACATACATGCACACACATACATACATACATACATACATACATACACACACATATACACATACACACACACCACACACACACACACACACACACATACATATACATACACACATACATACATACAGGACATGAGAGTCTAAAGAGTAAGGTGCAGGGAACAAGAGAGGATTAAGCTGGGCATGGTGGTGTATACCTGTAATCCCAGCACTTGGGAAGCAGACTACTTAGTGAGTTCAAAGCTAACCTAGTCTACTGAGACCCTCTCTTCAAGTAGAGTGGACTGTGGATACAGCTTGTTTGGTAGCACGCAAAAACATAGTGATAGTGGCACATAATTACAATCCCAGCACTAGAAGGCAGAAAAGGTTGAGACCCTGTGGTGGTTTGAATAGGTTTGACCCCCACAGATTCATGCATTTGAATGCTTGGCCATAGGGAATGGCACTATTGAGAGTGTGGTCTTATTGGAGGAGGTGTGGCCTTGTTAGAGGAAGTGTGTGTCACTGTGAAGGCAGGACCTTAAGGTCTAAATGCTCAAGCTACACCCAGTGTGAAACACATCCAATCTTCTTGCTGCCTGTGGATCAAGATGTAGAACTCTTTGCTCCTTCTCCAGCACCCTGTCTGTCTGGACGCTGCCATGAAGATAATAGACTCAACCTCTGAAGGTGTAAGCCAATCCCAGTTAAATGTTTCCCTTTATAAGAGTTGCCTGGGGGTGGGGGTGAGGATTTAGCTCAGTGGTAGAGCGCTTGCCTAGCAAGCACAAGGCCCTGGGTTCAGTCCTCAGCTCTGAGAATTAGAGAGGAGAGAGAGAGAGAGAGAGAGAGAGAGAGACAGAGACAGAGACAGAGACAGAGACAGAGACAGAGACAGAGACAGACTGTGTGTGTGTGTGTGTGTGTGTGTGTGTGTGTGTGTGTGTGTGTGTGTGTGTGTTAGAGTTGTCTTGGGGGCTGGAGAGATGGCTCAGTGGTTAAGAGCACTGAATGTTCTTCCAGAGGTCCTAAGTTCAATTCCCAACAACCGTATGGTGTCTCACACATCTATTATAAGATAGGGTGCGGGGTTGGGATTTAGCTCAGTGGTAGAGCACTTGCTTATGGCGCAAGGCCCTGGGTTGGTCCCCAGCTCCGGAAAAAAAAAAAAAAAAAAAAAGATAGGGTGCCCTCTTCTGACATGCAGGCAACATGCAGGCATAACGCTGTGTATTTAATAAATAAATCTTAAAAAAAAAAAAAGAGTTGCATTGGTTATAGTTGTCTCTTCACAACAATAAAATCCTAAGATAGACCCTGTCTCAAAAGTGAGGGTGGGAGGTGTTACTGAAAAATATTTGAACATGCAAAAACTATCTGGGAGTGAGGAATAGGGGGATAAGGAGAGAATTAAGAATAAAATATGATGGGGTTGGGGATTTAGCTCAGTGGTAGAGCGCTTGCCTAGCAAGCGCAAGGTCCTGGGTTCAGTCCCCAGCTCCGAAAAAAAGAAAAAAGGGAAAAAAAGGAAAGAATAAAATATGATGATATATATGAAAAGATTACACGAAAACTAATTTCTCTGTAATTAAAAAAAAGGCTAAAAATGATGTAAATGTTCACCATCATCTTTGCTCTGAAATAAACTTACGTGGCAGTCTTGTCTCTACCAACACAGACTCACCCCAGAATTATAAAAACAATGGTCAACTGGATTTCTATGAGATGATCTGGAAATCAAATGGTCGTAAACACTTGTATTTTTACTACTTACAAACTTTAACATATTCATGTAACTGCAAAGAAAGAAAGGAGGGTGGAAGAGAGAAATGCGAGAAAGGGAGACATTTTGACAAGTAAGTTAAATCGCACAATTACAGAGTCAGCTCTCTGAAGGCAAGGACTCCGAAAATCCCTCATTTTATTTTTACTCCCCCAAAAATTATTACTTAAAGCTCACAAACAGAACCAGACCAATTGAAAATATTCTAATAAATAGACTTCAAGTAGATTTAGCTCACTGAATGCACAATACTTTAGTGTGAGGAATGCGGCTCAATGGACAGAGTGCCTGCCCAGCCTGCACAAAGCCCTGAGTACGATCCCCATCAATGCGTAAACCATGAGTGGTGGTGAACACCTGTAATTTCAGTAGTCATCAAAATTAAATGTACCCCAATGGACAATACACAAAGAATTCTCAGGAAAGCTTCAAGATAACAACTATGTCATAGACTAAGATCCACACAGGCCAGTTTAGAACATGAGAAGGAAAGAGTGGTATGAAGTGGTTTAAATAAGAATGCCTCTATAGATTCATGAATTTGAATGTTTTATCATCAGGGAGTGACACTCTTGAGAAGGGTTAGAAGGTGTGCCTTGCAGGTATGGCCTTGTTGGAGGATGAGCGTCACTGAGGGTGGACTTTGAGGGTGGATTGTCTGTCTGCCTATACCGCCAGGCCCCAGCCCCCATCCCTACCCCACCCCCCTCGCTTACAGATCAGGATATAACTCTCAGCTAATTTTCCAGAATCATGCTTGATTGCTGTCATGCTTCCTGCCATGATGATAATAAACTAAGGCTCTGAAACTATAAGCAAGGCTCCACAATTAAATGCTTTATTTTATATATGAGTTGTCCTGGTCATGGCACTCTTTGCAGCAGGAGAGCAGTGACTAAGACAGGTGGAAACCTGATACATTTTAAAATATTTGAAAGTTTTCATTTTCAAAGGTTCCAGAATAAATTCATGTTAAGTACACATAAAATAAAGACAACAGACAAAGCAATTTTCATCTCAAGGAACATAGAAAGTTATCAAAGGAAGGAAATGCAACTATAACACACCCCAAGATTCTGATACAAACAATATCTGCATAGTCAGAATTTAAGCATTAATACTAATTACTGGTAAATCTTCATCTTCTGTAGGATTAAGTCATTATGATACATAAAACTGAAGGAAAGATCTTCTGATGGTTGTGAGGCACCATGTGGTTGCTGGGAATTGAACTCAGGACCTCTGGAAGAGCAGTCAGTGCTCTTAACCACTGAGCCATCTCTCCAGCAAGGAAAGATCTTCTAAAGGCATCAATAAATAAGTACCAAAAGAAAGCTCCAAAGAGGAAATGGGAGGTAGATTTGATCAAAACACATTATATGCACTTTATTTATGAACATTAAACATTAAAAACTAAGGGTTTGAGGATTGTTTCTGGAGTGAGAATAAATAGAAGTGTGCTTTGATTACAAGTACAGTGCTATTTGTAATTTCAATTACTTTCAGGTACTCTGATTTAAAAGATTAATTTTTAAATGTGGAATTAAGACAAGCATGCTGCCAAGTAGGTGGTGCACACCTTTGATCCCAGAGCTTAGAAGGCAGAAGCAGGTGGATCCCAAGGCCAACCTAGTCTGCAGAGTAAGTTTCAGGACAGCTAGGACTACAGAGAAATTCTGTCTCAAAAAAACAAAAAAAGGCAGCATGCTATTTTTTCTCCAAGTATTTTAAAGACAGAAAGTTGCTGCCTTTTCTCAACTTCCTTCCCTTCTATTGCTTTATCTGTCATCTTGAACCACACCTATACCCATTTCCCCTCCTCAGTAAATAAGATTTGTTAATGGTTTCTGAGACTTCTAGACTCTATGTAACATGTCCACTTTCCATGACCTGCACTATTTCCTGTGAATGCATTTAGTAAAGCAAAAACCATGCTGAAATTTTCTTCATTCTATAATAAATGGACCTTAGTACAATGCTTTGTTCAGCTTGCTTCCTCCCACTGACATCAGAACACTTTATAATGGTTAGTATTTACTGTTGACCTGACAGAATATAAAATCACCTAGGAGACAAGCCACTGAACATTTCTACTAGGCAGTGTCTAGACTGGGTTAACTGGGGTGGGAAAACATACCTAACTATGAGCCACACCATTCCTTGAGTTGGAGTCTTGGACTGCATAAAAATAAAAAGCAAATGATACCAGAGCCCATCTGTTTCTCTTTCTTTAAAGCAGGTCCAATGTGACCATCCACCTCACAATCCTTCCTCCACCATTTCTCCATGATAATGAACTGTATCCTCAAACTGTGAAACAACAATCAATCCACCCATAAGTTGGTTTTGTCAGGTATCTTGTCTCAGCAGCAAGGGACTAATACAGGAAAAATGACACAAAGACAGAGGTGGTCCATGATTAACCTAACCTGACTCTGGTCTCCTTCCTAGAGAGGTCTTTCCCCAAAGTCAGCCTCAAAGACAGACAAAAGCTAATGCAATGTGGGTCAAGCACAACTCACAATGCTATGCATATCATACTGGCTTTGCAGACATTAAAGATTTAAGAGTGTGGGGATAATGGAATCTTGCATTAAAGTCCCAGAGAATCACTAGTCCAGACAATGTGCAGCAAGGCTGAATACCCCACAAGGAGGTTAAGTTGTGACAGTAAAAGTTACAAATGGTCTTGAGACCTCATGATGTGAAAATACAGGGACAATGGGACATCCACCAAGAAAAGCAGCTTGGGATCCTGAACTGAATAAAAGGGAGAAAAGGGGTTGCCTATCAGTCACTGTCTGTGTCTCTGTCTTTCTGTGTTTCCTTCTTTCTATCTTTGTATTTCCTGATACACACTCAATGTGACCAGCTTCCTCATACTCCCGAGACCATTACATTTCCCTACCACAATGGATCATACCCTCAAACTGTGAACCAAAAAAGGGGGATACACACTACCAGAAAAAGAAAACAAACAAAAACCCCTTCCTTTCTTAAGAGGCTGTGGTGTTTTTGATACAATGGCAAGAAAGGTAACAATACTCACTACCTTGATCTGATTTGTTGACCAACACTGAGAGTCAAACTACTCTCAGCCACCATCAACTGACCTATGTGCTTGTTCTGCCAACTCAGGCTGACTGTTCTCTTCACAGCACCTAAAACATCTCCAGCGCCTCCCTTGCACACAAGCGTCTTTTTACTCTTCTCAACAGTGATCGACTTCTCAACCTACAGAGCTCTCAGAATTCCTCTCTAGCTGTTCTGTCTTTAAAGAGCTTGTTCTCAAGCCAGACATGATCATGCACACCTGCAATCTCCAGCACTCTGGAGGCTGAGGCTGATGGTCGAAAGGCAAGCCAGGCTACCTAGTGAAACCCTGTCACAAGAAACAAGACCAAAAACTCTGTCACAGAAACAAAACCAAAAACCCTGACATGCTTGTCTTCTCTCCCAGGCTTCTACTCATAGCATCTTCATCATCTTACATATTCCAGTGCTCAGTCCTTTCAGCTGTGTCATCTGCAAACACCTAACAATGGAAATGAATGAGCAAGTCCCAATTTCTTACCCTATTTTCAAACTTCAACCATGAATTTCCCCCCCTTCCTCCCCCCAGCTGGGGACCGAACCCAGGGCCTTGCGCTTGCTAGGCAAGCGCTCTACCACTGAGCTAAATCTCCAACCCCATCCATGAATTCTAAAAGTATTATTAACCACAATATAGAAAACTACACAGCTTTCCTGAGGGCACAAAATGTCTGAGAGTTGAGCTGAGGTTACTACACTACTCCAAATTTGCTACCCTACTGTCCAGCAATTAGCAGAACTAATCTATCATCCTCACCTCCTTTTCCCAACCCCTACACCCTACGCATTTCCACAACAAAAGGTTGATTTGCCTTCTCCCATAAGCCAAAAGCACCATTCCCACCACATCTTAACTCAGGTGTTCAATCCCTTTGCAAATTCCTACCTTCCAGATTCTTCTATCTCAATTCCTACTTCATTCATCCTAAACCTACAAAACATCTCATACTTTATAGCCTAAGAACATAAATACAATACTTGCCTCAGGAAGATGGCAAAGATAATACAGAAATACCTAACACTTAAAGACACCTACACCCTGTAGTCAGTGTACAAGAAATTTATTTTAGTTTGTTTTTTAGAGATGGGTCTCTCTGAGTAGCCAAAAAATGCCCCATGTAGACCAACTGGACCAGAACTCACAGAGATCTGCCTTCTTCTGCCTCATTTCTGCTGGGAGTAAGGGTCTGCACCACCACATCCTGATACATACAAGGACTGTATATCCTAGTGACAATCCTCCACAATTCATTATTATGAAGTACTCCTTTGTGCAGGTAGTGAACCTGCCTAAGCTAAACAGCTAGTCAGTGGATGTCAATGGCAGAATGTGAACCATGACAGTCTGGCTACAGAACAAATATAACTAAGGGAATATATCTGATTCATTTTAATTCACTTGAGATAGATCATACTACTCTGCACAGGGCATTCTGAAGTGTGCCCTTCTACTCTTTTCCTACTCCAATATTCCCTTAGGTTGTGTATTTTAAATGACCCACAACTGAACATGGCATGTACTGTCACTCCTGTAAGACAACTGACATGTTTGGTTCTTCCCTTCCAACCAAGTCAGACAGCAGCTTCTCTGAGAGAAGGTCTATACCCCTACCAATAGAATTACTCACTCTAAACAGGAGCAACCATAGTACATGCTTGTTTCACCCTCCTGTCCTGTCTTGCACTGTGTGTTTTTGTTTTTAAACTGTTGTTTGTAAAGGGTTTTAGTTTGTTTTGCCATCTGCATAGTAACAAAAGAGTAGTTCAATCAAATATGCAGAACTGAACTTAAGTGAAAGTTATACTAGCCAAAATGCAGAACTAGTATGTTTGACAATGTTTCATCCTCAATTATAAAAAATATATCATAAGCCAAAAGAATTCCCTTTACAGTGTGAAATCAGCAACTATCCTTCAAATGTTAGAGAATTTTCAGAGTTCTACTTCAGAAGGTACTAGGAAACAGACATGAAAATACAGAGTTTTGGTGTCCTACTTTCTGAGTCTGCCTATTACTTCAAAGAAGTGTCTCTTATGGCTGGAAAGATGGCTCAGGATGAAGAGTATATATTACTGTTCCAGAGATGTTCCCAGTACCCACACCAGACTACCCATGACCACACATAGCTCCAGCTCCAGGGGGAGCCAACACTGTCTCCTGGCCTCCAGACATACTACTTCATGTGATTCGTGTACATACACATATAGTATTAATATATACTTCTTATGAAAGTACATCTCTTGCTGCTTTTCTTGGAGATTTCCTACCCCAAATAACAGTCAAATTTATATAAGACACATAATGAAAAAGAATGCACATCTTGCTATTTACACATGAGCCATTCCACAAAAATCACACATATACTAAACTGATGCTTTTTTTTTCCTACTAAGTTTTTTCAAACCATGTCTTTGAAGGAATCTGCAACTACTGTTTAGAGTATGCAACGACACTAGGAGGGACTTTCAAAGCCTAAAATTAGACCTGGAAGTGGAATTTTTTTTAACAAGCACCCTGGGGTGTTTTCAAGCACCAGGCAATTCTCTGTTCACCGAATGGAGATTTAACAATCTAATTCTGATTCTAACTCCCCTGAGTTAGCAGCATCTTTTCTTATCACTATAGCAAAAATACCTGACAGAACAACCTAAGCAAAGATTTGTTGTAGCTCCTGGTCTCAGAGACGTCAATCCATTATGGCACGGAGGACATGACAGAGCACACAATTTCCTATCATGGCAGTCAGCAAGTAGAAGAAATGTAATATGGGATGGGGACAGGGTAAGATGTAACACAAAGGACTCACTCAAGGTAACCTTCCTCCACTAGACCCCTCCCCCTAAAGTTTCTACACCTTACAAATAGCAGCCCAGCTAATAGCTGGAGCTCTACCTTAACAGGAGCAAGTCACATTCAAACAATAAAAGCTTGACCTAGGGACACTGTGGCTCTACAGATGCTAGTTGCCAAGTCCTGGGCCACCTGCACTTCTGACCAACCAGATACAGGTCACAGGTTCCCATGAGCACTTCTAAAGTCTGGTAATATTCCAGAGTGGTTCACAGAACTCATAAAAATAACTCATTTACACATATTACTAACTTATTATAAAGGACACAAGTAAGGAAAAGCCAGATGGCAGAGATTCACAGGACAAGGGATGCAGGTGGCTATAGCTATTAATAATGCACAGTTGTGGGGTTGGGGATTTAGCTCAGTGGTAGAGCGCTTGCCTAGCAAGTGTAAGGCCCTGGGTTCGGTCCCCAACTCCAAAAAAAAAAGAATGAAAAAAAAATGCACAGTTGACATTAAACCCAGGTCAGAACTGCTCAGGTCCATTTACATAAGGATTTTTTGGTGGCAACTGCAACATTTGAAAAAGCTCACAGAGGGGGTTGGGGATTTGGCTCAGTGGTAGAGCGCTTGCCTAGGAAGCGCAAGGTCCTGGGTTCGGTCCCCAGCCCCGGGAAAAAAAAAAAAAAAAAAAAAAAAACTCACAGAACTACCACATAGCCTAGAAATTTCACAGTAGAAATGTTAGTTTATATCATGGATATATAAAATATATATATATATGTATCCTGTTTCACTATTGCCTGTAAGTGATATTAGTCTGTTTTATCACTATTATAAAACACACATAAACCTATTATAAAAAAAAAAAATCACCATTTGTTAAACTCTACACATGCAAACACCAGGCCTGGCTCTATTCTCAAGAGAACTGTAAATAACAGTGAGGATGCAGTATTAAACTACATTAACTGTAGCATTAACTGCACTGCTGTGATATAACACAGCAGCCACCTTCCTGTTGCTGTGGCAGTGAGGTTAAGTTCCCAGAACACACGGTAACATGATCACCTCCACCTGAGTGAGCGCTTCACCTCTCTGGTATTCTCTATACTACTGATGGCAGTAAAAAGTCATCTAAGTTCTCATGTCTTTTTTTTACCATATATAAAATATGTAACAAAATATATGTCAAGTTGAATGTTTCTATTTCTACTAAGCCTTCTAATAATCTCAGGCTATTTTATAGTAGTTAAGGTTATGAGAAATCAAATGTTATAGAGATTTTCATCAAATCAGCAGCTTTAAACCCACAACTATGCAAGAGTCTATTGAATGAATTACACATTGGATAGCTGAAAAAAATAATAATTTTAAGTTCAGAAAGATGGCTCAGAGAAAACAAAGAGCTGTTTGCTGCCAAACCTGGTGACCTGAGTTCAATCTCTAGAATTAGCACAGTGACAACAAAGACCCTATTCCTGAAAAGTGTCTTTTGATCTCTGCAGTAGTGCCATAGCAAACATGTATGTATGTATACTCAGGCACGCACATGTACTTTTTTAAGATGAGTCTTAAATATACCATAATACTTATTATGAAATGATAGAGATCAATTAGCCATACATGACAATTTTATGATGTATTTATGTATAAGAAACAAAGTATGTCTCATAAAGATAAATTATTAGTCAATTAAAATAAAAGGAAGGGGGGCTGGAGAGATGGCTCAGTGTTTAAGAGCACTGACTGCTGCTCTTCCAGAGGTCCTGAGTTCAATTCCCAGCAACCACATGGTGGCTCACAACCATCTGTCATGGGATCTGATGCCTCTTCTGGTGGGTCTGAAGATGGCTTTAGTATATTCATATACATAAAATAAATAATTCTTAAAAAATAAAGTAAAAGGGGCTAGAGATGGCTCAGCAGGTAAAAGTGCCTGCCACCAAGCCTAACAATGTGAGTTTGATTCCTGGGACCCTCACAGTAGACAGAGAGCATCAGCTCCTAAGGGTTGCCCTGACCTCCAAGCATAAGCCCTGGAATCCATGTGGACAAAGACGCACACATATATACACAAATACACACACACACACAGGGAGGGAAGGAAGGAGAGAGGGAGGGAGGGAGGGAAGAATAGAAAATATAATTAAACTTTTTAAATAGAACTAAAATTGGTAAGATGGCTCACCAGGTAAAGGTGTCTGAGTTCAGTCCTCCAGACCCAAAGACTGAAAAGGAGGAGAGACTCCAGCGGATTGCCATCTGGTGACCTCTCATATATGACCCTAGCATGTAAGTACCAATGCACATGCATACAACACGCACACAATGTAAAATAAAGAATCCCATATAACCATGGACTCTATCACTAAGTTATGCTATTCACTTCTCTGTACCATGTGACTCACAATAATTGACATGGGCATTGAGCCCAGTGACTACCCAGAGTTTATTCTAACTGCTCTGATGCTGCCTCTCCACTTCTCATCTCAATAAGACAATGAAAAGAAGAGAGAGCAAAAAGTAAACTCCACAATTAACCCTGCTGCTGAGTTACTTTCTGAAAGCACATCTAACCCAGACAGGCTCCTGGCAGGCACTGAAGTTGAATGTTTAAATAGCTTCCATGGACAAGTGAGTAGTGACTTTATCAGAGTCAAGAGAAAGACATTTTGGGGGCTGGAGAGATGGCTCAATGGTTAAGAGCACCGACTGTTCTTCCAGAGGTCCTGAGTTCAAAACCCAGCAACCACATGGTGGCTCACAACCATCTGTAATGGAATCCGATGCCCTCTTCTGGTGTGTCAGAAGACAGCTACAGTGTACTCATATACAAAATAAATAAATAAATAAAAAAAAGAGAGAAAGACATTTTGGATCATTCAGTAATTAGTTCAAAGCCCAGAGAAATAATCAACCAGCTAGGGATCCTGAGATCTCCAATTTAGGGACTCTGCAATACTGAAGCCCTGGTGAAGGTGGGGTCTCTGCTCACGCCATAAGACACCTAGAAGCTAGCAACCTGATGATGAACCCAGGCATGTGAGGGTTCGAACTGCATCAATTAACACCTTTGTTTCTACAGTAAGAACTTTTACATTTCATCCAGCCTGCAAACTGGTAATCTCCCTTCAATCAAAAAAGGTTCCAGTAACTACAATGTCTCTTTCTAGATTTGGTCACATAAACATGGAGTGGTTTAATCACAGTGGTCTATGGCTAGAAAGTCTTCCCCCACTTTGTATGGATCTAATTAGAGTAAAACAAGAATATATTCCAAAAGGAAGCCATCAGATATTTACACTTGAGTAAGACTGAGAGACAAGCCGTATCCCTCATACCTAGTTTAAGAGTAACTACTGTTTTTGGTTTTTTGTTTTGGGGTTTTTTTGGGGGGGAGGGGGTGTTGGAAAATATGAATGAGCACACAGGGAGTCCGATGGCCCCAGAAATAAAGCCTCCTTCACACTGACTGTTTACCTTAATTAAGTTCTCCTCAGGGTGTGTTGAGAATCAACGTTTTAAAACCTTCTGCTATCAGGTTGAGCGGCCATCTCCTTCCTCATCTACTCCCACTTAAGCAGCTCATCTTCCATACACCAGATGCAGTACCCTGGCTCCAGAAACTCAATGGCAAACTGCAGAAATCTTGTTCAGCATTCGTGTAATCTTGGTGTGCAATGTATTTCTCAGACATTCTCTTATATATAAGAAGCTACTCCCTTGATCTAATTTGAAGACTTGTTCTTTGTGAAACACAAACAGAACCAAAGCTCACCTGTCACCACTTGTTCTTAACCCGTCTAAAGGCCAATATGAAAGCTAAAATGAGGTCTTGTGTGAAAACCGCCTGCCCATTATTGCAGGAGAGCATTTTGTAGCAGGGCAACGTAGCAAGCATGCTTTTGATAGCATGGTTCTGATGCTCAGAAGGCAGAGACTAAACTATCTACACAGTGAGTTACAGACCAGCTGAGGCTACAGTAGACCATTTACACACACACACACACACACACACACACACACACACACACACACACACACACACAACGGGTGTGCCTTTAATCCCAGCACTAGGAAGGCAGAGGCAGACAGATCAAGCCCAGCCCGGTCTACACTGCAAGTTCCATCCCAGTCAGAGCTAGTGAGATTGTTTCAGGGAGGAAAGAAAGGGCAAACAATAAGTCAAAGAGAAAAACCAGTATCTCAGAAACACACTCAGACCCTCAGGCTAGCTATCTACCATTTACGCATATGCGTAAATATATACATAGACCTATGCACACACCCCAGAGCAATCTTGCTCAACTTCTCCCTTCTTGCTGCTCATTAAGTCTTACGAAATGCAAAAACTGCTCCCAGCTTCACAACTCTTCTATGATCCAAATCCGCCTTTGCTGATGCATTCAGTCCTCCATATCCGAAACTGTTTTGTGGAACAGAAACACTGAGCAGCACACATGTGCTATTTGCAAGCAGTAACCGCGTCACTAAAACAAAAGTGACAGGTCCAGCCCTAGCAGTAGAGACACAGGCCAAACCCCAGGGTTTATCATTTCCACAAATTGAGCCAAGGCCCAAGGTTAGCGGCTGCACCTCCACGGCGGGGACCCGCAGAGGCACGACGCATGGGTGGCGGACCGAACGCCCCGCCCCGCCCCTCCCCACCCCACCGGAGTGCTGCAGTCCCCACTCCACGGCACGGGACCCCAACCCTCCACGTACCTGCTTTGCACACCGGGGCGCTGGGGCTCCTCTTCTCCGCCGAGGGCCGACCCTGCTCTGGGGACCTCCTCCGGTGGCGAACGCGGGCGGGGTGTGGGGCCGCACTCACCTCGCTCGGCCACAGGTGGGTGGGCGACGAACTGGGCGACGATACGGTGCCCAGTAGGGGCGGCGGCGGCGGCGGCTGCGGTCGCGGAGGACTGCTTCGGGCCCCAGGCGCCGTGCCGCGCGTGGGGCTGGTGCCGCGCGTGGACGTCACGGACGCGCCCGTCTGCGTGGCCACCGTGGGGCTGGTGCGCGCCGCCGCGCCGCCGCCGCGCGTGGGGCTGGTGCTGCGTGAGGCGGTGCGCGGGCCGCCACCGCCGCCGCCACCCGAGGGGCCTGAGGCGCCTCCGCTGCCTCCGTTGTTGCCGCCGCCGCCGCAGCCCCGCGTGGGGCTGCCATGTTGCTGCTGCTGCTTTAGCTGGAACGGCACTGTCGCCCTCATAGGCTGCAAGCGGCTCCCGGGGCCCCCGGCCGGGCCGACCGCGCCACCCGCGAGGGCGCCGGCGGGCGTGGGAGACCCATTGCGCCTCACCCGCTGGGACATGGTTCCCCCCCCGCCCCAAAGACGGCGGCCGGGGGTGCTGGGCGGCGGGGACCGGCTGCTTGGGGCCCGAGGAAAGGCCCGAGCCAGCGGGTGACGAAGCCTGACTTCGGGAACAGGGGGCGCGCGGGCAGCGACGAGGTGGTGCAGCCGCCGCCGCGGCTCCTCATCAACAATAGTGTCTCCTCCGTTGTCCCCGCCCCCTGCCGCCGCTCATTGGTGCAGCGTCAGCGCGCTCGAGCCGTTCGGACTCGCTGATTGGCTGCGTGCTGGTCGGCTCCCGAGGCTGCGTCTGCTCTTTAAAGAGAAAGAGGCCCGCCCCCGAGGGGTCGGGCCGCGGAGGAAACCGGCTGTGGCAGGAGGGGAACGCGGGGGGGGGGCGCTTTTGCGGGAGCAGGGGTGGTGCGTGCGTGCGTGCGTGTGTGTGGTGTGTGTATACACGTGCGTGTACGTGTAGGCGCGCGCCTAGCCACGCGCGTCCCTGTTTCCCGGAGGGAGCCCTTGGGACTCCTGGAATATGGCCAAAGGGACGGACTGTACCGGACCACCTTATCCCCAGGGATGGTCTGAACCGAGTCTTTCTGTAACTCATTTCCTTACAACAGTGGTATCTGTTAGTTAACACGTACGCACATCACTTTGGGGACCCCCTCACCCCCTAATCTCTTTGTGCTGTCCTAATTCCATCTACCTATAGGCAGGGCTCGAAAATAAAAGAAATTTAATCTTAGGGTATTTTATATCTTTCTTTCCTTTTTCTTTTTAGCGCTACAAAGATTCCAATTTCAGAATGATTACATTTGCAGGTTAGAATGCAACTTTAGATGATATCTGTGAATTGTTACCGAATAGTGTTGCTATTACCCCCCCCCATAAAACTCAAGTAAGGATTCATTTAATCAATTACTTCACAGTTCCCTTATACCTTAGAAAAATGACTATTAACTTGCAAGTCTATAAAGTGCTGTGGTCTCCGTTTGATTCTATTTGATACAGAACTGGGTACACTACCCATATTTTATTTATTACATTTATGAATTTGGCTTGTGTATAGGCATGTGTGTGCATGTGGAGGTCAGAGGACAACCTGTTCTTTTCCTCCATGTCTGTCCAGGAGATCAAACTCACAGATCTGGCTGAGCTGTTTCATTGGCCCACCATTCACAGTTTAGTCCTGTGGGAAAAAAATAAGTCTCCAGTTTTCATAAGAACTTTCTGAAAGGAAAGAAATTCTAAAGTAATATGTGGGTTCCTCTAAAATTAAAAAGTCAACATATATGTTGCATGTGATGTCCTTAATCCCTTTGCAGCTTTAATAGATGTGCATTCTAAAAAGATCTCTTAAACGTGGGAGTGATGGTTCTGGTAACGGGCTTCAAGCCCTATTAGGTTCCTGTAGAAAGCCACTGGGTAGGTTCCTAGAATCCTGGAAACAGTCAGATCCACCACATAGCCTGTGATCTTGGTATGTCCATAGAGAAGTTTCTTGTTTGTAAGGCACAGCTGAGCAATACCATCTCCTGCAGCAGACAGTTCTGACTATTAACCACGGATCTGACGAAAAGGTGCTAAACAGGGAGTTCTCAAAGATCCTTTTCTAGTAGTCTCCCTTTATTCATTCATTCATTTATTCATCATTGTATTTATATATGTGCATCCCAACAAACAAAAACCTCAGATAGGCTGTATTAGATCAAAAGTTAAAATATTTTGCATAGTTTAAAACCTGGTCTACTACCTAAAGACTATACATGGACTGACCCTGGACTCTGACCTCGTAGGTAGGCAATGAATATCCTAGTAAGAGCACCAGTGGAAGGGGAAGCCCTGGGTCCTGCTAAGACTGAACCCCCCCAGTGAACTAGACTGTCGGGGAGGGCGGCAATGGGGGAGGTGGGGAGGGGAACACCCATAAGGAAGGGGGGAGGGGGATGTTTGCCCAGAAACCGGAAAGGGAATAACACTAAATGTACATAAAAATACATAAGTTAATAAAAAAAAAAAAAAAAAAAGAATTAAGCCAAAAAAAAAAAAAAACCTGGTCTGCTGGAGTTAGTTCCTTTTTTGTTTTTAGAATCGAGTCCAATATAGCCCACGCTAGCCTGAAACTCACTATGTGGCTGAGCACGGCCTTGGACTGCTGATTCTCTTTTCTTCACCTCGTGAAAATTAAGATTTATGCCACCGTGGTCAGTTTGTGCAGTGTTGAGACTCAAAACTGAGTGATGTCTCCTTTGTTCACATTTTCTCCTAGCCGTGTTTCTCACAGGATCACAGATCCAAAGACACAAAAAATAAAAAACAAAAAGCCTCCTTTTATCTCATTTAACAAGCCTGCTTAGTTCATCAACTTAAAGCTGAACTTCCAACAGAGAAAGCCAGTATTAACCACTGAAGCCACCATTATACCAAAGGATATTTGTAGTTATTTGTAAATAAAAACTATGAAATCATCAGAAAGTCTTAGCAGTCAAAATTAAATAGAATTGTAGAGTTGGATGCTGTAGGGTGGTTCTGTTTTTAAGGGTGAATGGGGATGAATAAAAGCACCATTTATTCTCGCCCTTGCCCATCACTGCTTTTGAAGAATCAAGACAAACAATACATCAAGGTAAGGTCTTTGTGTTCTGACTCCTCAATGAAGAGTGTCCTTGTTTGTCAAAGATCAAGAAAATAAGCACACACACACCCCTGCTTGCCCGACACCTCTCAGGAGATGATTCGAAGTTTACACTTTCTCCCAAGGTTGAAATGGGACTTATGAAATTTTAGGCAAGAAGTAACATATTCAGATTTGTCTGTCTGTGTTTGAACTTGTAGTTCTACCATGTATGAGGCAATCCCTGCACAGCAAATAGTAACACAGGAACCTCAGAAGACAAAATTATTGACAGACTTATTTGCCTCTGGGTTTGCTTAACTCTTTACAAGAAAAAAAAGATATATATTTATAAATTATATATATATGTACGTACATATACATATATATGAGTAGTTCGCCTGTGCTTCAGATGTATCTAGTGCTCATGGATACCAGAAAACAGTGAGTGTTGGATCCCCTGAAAGTAAAATTACAGGTGTTTGTTAGTCTAGTCACTAGGTGGGTATTGGGAATTGAACCCAGTTCTCTTAACCTCTGAACCATGTTTCCTGTTCCCAAGAAAATGGATTTTTATGACACTTATTTTTTCTGTAGTTTTTTTTAAGCTCCTTTAATTTTGTTAGAACCATCTCCATCCTTCGACAAATGTTTCTAAAATGTGATTGAGCAAAACTTACATATAGTCACTACATTGATCATTATGACCATAAACTCTACTTTAAAATGGGAGAAATAAATAAAAGGGTGAAAATAAAATGGACGAAGTGAAAATTGTAAGTGCATTATAGTTACAACAATGCAAAATATGCACATAAAATACTAGAGGGTAGAATAAATACACGACACATCTGAGCGGTGGTGGTGTACACCTTCAGTCCCAGCACTCAGGAGGCAGGAGCAGGTGGATCTCAGTGAGTTAGAGGCCAGCCTAGTCTATAGAGTGAGTCGTAGGACAGTCAGGACTACACAGAGAAACCCTGTCTCAAAAAAACAAAATAATAATAATAATAATAATAATAATAATAGTGATGATAATAATAAACAAAATATGATTTTTGAGGTAGAATTTGTACATGTGTTATTTTCTCCAAGAAATATGTGACATTGATTTCCTATTTAAGAAGAGGATTCATGGGGTTGGGGATTTAGCTCAGTGGTAGAGCACTTGCCTAGCAAGTGCAAGGCCCTGGGTTCGGTCCTCAGCTCTGGAAAAAAAAAAAAAGAGAGAGAGAATTCATGGATTGCTGCCCTCTTCTGAGCTTGCTCCCGTGCTTCAGCATCCAGGTCACCTCGCCAGTATGTCTCAGGCTGAATTTGACAAAGCTGCTGAGGAAGTGAAGTGCCTCAAGACTCAGCCAATGGATGAAGAGATGCTGTTCATCTACAGCCACTTCAAACAAGCTACTGTGGGTGACGTAAATACAGATAGGCCTGGGCTGTTGGACCTCAAGGGCAAAGCCAAGTGGGACTCATGGAACAAGCTGAAAGGGACTTCCAAGGAAAATGCCATGAAGACCTATGTGGAAAAGGGTAGAAGAGCTAAAGAAGAAATATGGAATATGGAATATAAATGACCAGATTTGGTGGCCAGCCACATGTGGGACATAATGCCTTAGTTTTTTTCTAATACAGTGATGATATGGCTCTCATATGTTAGGGCCAGAGTTAATTACTGCTCCTCCTCCCTGTGGAGTTTTTACCTGAAATCAATTAAAAGTATGTTTGTTACTCAAAAATAAATAAATAAATAAATAAATAAATAAATAAATAAATAAATAAAGGATTCATAAAACTTAAATTGCTAATTGATGTTTTCTACTTAAAACCCAACTGCTAGTTTACCTCAGATCCTCAAAGATCCTCAGCCACTCCCTCATCTCTTTTATGGCTTATGCACTCTGATCTTGAAATAGGGAAAGTACCTCAGGAGCCCGTCTTGCCTCTCAGTCCTGACGGCAATATCTGTACCTAGAATTCCACAGGCCACCACAATGCTGCCTGCACAGCATCTCTTATACACCTTATATAGATCTCCAACCCGGTCCACACAGGAGTCATCATCCCCTGGACAGTCATCTGCCACTAAATGGTTCCTCTTCCGTCCTACTCAGCTATCACACACACGGTCGGAATCAAAAACTCTTAGAGGTCTTCTAGCCTACCAGAAAGCCAGTAAAACAGTCTACCTTGTCATCTGACGTCCTGAAACTTGTGTGAAAAGAACATTCTCTAAACTCCACCCCTTTTCCAAGCCTCTGTTCCTCTCCACTCTTCCTAGACAGTCTCTGTCATGCCCTACTCTTGCAAGTGCCCGCTTCTCCAAACTTGCTCCTCTCCACCAGAGTTGATCCCCTCCACCTACGCACATTGTTCATGTGCTTTGTTTTGTTTGAGACAGAGTCCCTCTATTTTGTAGTTCTGACTGTTCAAGAACTCATTGTATAGACCAGTCTGACCTTGAACTCACAGAGATGCATCTGTCTCTGCCCCCCAAAGTGCTGGGAGAAAAGGCTTGTGCCACCACACCCAGCTTGCTAGCATGACTTTAAAAACCCATATCTGAGCTGCTTGATGTGTACGAACCTGCAATCCCAAAGCTAGGGAAGCAAACGTAGAGGACCATTAATTTGATCTACAGAACCTAACAAAACACACACACACACACACACACACACACACACACACACACACACACTTGGGGCTGAAGGTGGATGGCTCAGAGAGAGAATGTTTGCCCAACTCCAGGTTCCACACCCAACACCACAAAACAAACAGAAAAAACTCACACAGAGCACCTTCCTCCCCTGCACAGCTTTCTGTCTCCCCTCAGATGCAGCCCATTGCTGAGGCTTACATCTCTCATGGCCTTCCTCTACCTAACTCTTCCTCAGTAGGCTCCAGCCACCCAGACATTCTTTCATTTCCCTAAAATTCCAGGCACTCTCATCCCAAACCTTCACACTTACTACTTCCTGTGCTCAAAGCCATTCCTTCCTCTGTTATCTGCTCCCGTCTTAATGTCTTAATTACTATTTTTTTAATCATGGAGGCTGGGGTTGCCTTCTTCTGCCCTTAAATTCACTCCCCTGTATTTACAGTAGCATCACATGTTCCTGCTGTGGCCCTAACAACACAGTCACTTATTTAGTAATCCCAGTTCCCTCTCAATGTTCAGTTCATTCACTCACTCAACACTCATTGTGAGCCTCCTGTGTGTAGAGCGTGTAATGGTTCTAGTGGTGGACAACTTCACATGCGCCACACCTCATGGACCTAGCAATGAGCAAATAAACAAAACCTACATGTGGGCACACAAGCAACCATATGTGTAAGTTATTACCCATGGCAAAATTCTATGAAAAAAATTACAGTATCATAAGAGAACAATGGAGACCTGGCTAAGCTAGGCAAGAACTCTCCTAAGATATGACTTTTAAGATGAGACCTGAACGATGGAGCTATCATAAAAGAATATTACAGACAAAATAGCTATTTGGAACTCAAGAAAACAGCCTGGAGAGATGGCCCAGTGGTTAAGAGCCCTGACTGCTCTTACAGAGGTCCTGAGTTCAATTCCCAGCAACCACATGGTGGCTCACAAGCATCTGTAATGAGATTGATGCCCTCTTCTGGTGTGTCTGGAGTATACACATTTACTTTATGTACACGAGTACACTGACACTCTTGGGCTCTGTAGGTCACTCACTACAGCAAACTCACAGCTCTTAGAATCTAAAACCAAAGTGGTCTTTGTTTTGTTTTGTTTTTCTACCACAACTGGATCCTCAGTTCAGCAAACCACTTTTAAAAAACTTGCTAAGACAAACACATGACCACCTTGTGGCATAAATAAAGAAACCAGGGATCGGGGCATAATTCTGTGGTAGATAGACTACGTCTTGGAGAGGGAAGGACTTGGCTTGCCTCAAACTAGAATTTGACTTCTTGACTCTCAATTGTACCCTTTCATTCTAAAAAAAACTTTCACTCTCAAGAGAGCCTGGCCTGCTGAAGACACTTTGTACCTACAAATTATCATATTCTGGAGGGAAGATGGAAGGCACAGCAAAGGAATTGTGTTAAGAACAGGTGAGTGTGAGCGCTTAAAACTGCTTCCGACTTTTATTTGTCTGACAGATCCAGCCCAAATACGATAAAAGTCCTTTCTAGTTCTTGCAAGACAGCACCGGCCCCTCTCCTTATGTTGCCTTACAGTGCTATGTTACAGAGGTGGATGGGGTAAGGAAGGAGAGGGTGTCTTCAAACCGAAACACTGTTAAAAGGTTGATTTGGGCCTGAGAATATGGAATATGTTAGAGGTTCCTATGGGAGTGTGAAGGAGAAACTGGTAAAGATACATTGTTTCGTTGTATGAAATTGTCAAAGAATAAGTACAAGATTTTCTTCTTAAGAAAAAAGCCAGGCTGGAGAGATGGCTCAGTGCTTGGGAACACATCTTGCTCTTTCCTAGGACCTGAGTTAGATTCCCAGCGCCCATGTGAGGCCACTCACAACAACCAATAACTTCAACCTCAGGGAATCAGACACCGTTTTCTGACTTCTGCAGGCACTAGTACACCATATGCACATCAATTAAATTAAATTTAGAAAACGAAAGAAAAAGCTGTATGTACACAGCTTCAGAAAAGTAAATACTAGAGGTTGGAACGATGGCTCAGCCTACGACAGTGGACTGCTCTCACCGAGGACCAGATCATTTCTACTGTCCACTTTGGGCGACTTACAACCATCTGTCTCTCTGGCTGTTCTAATGACCTCCACAAGTAACCTCACTCATGGGCATGCATGCAACACACACACACACACACACACACACAATGTCCTCAACCATAGGGAAAAAGGAAAAGGGAAAAATAGTTAATTTTTAAAAATAGACATTTGCTTTGTTTTTATTGCCCTCAAAATCCCTCAAAGAATTGTTGAACCTTCTGAAAATGATTAGTGGTTTGTTTTTTCCTCAAGGAGTCCTACCGGAGCCTCCCCACCCATGTTCCAGGACGTCTGCACAGCTGTCAGCCTGTATTTCCCTTCACTTCTTGGCCGAGCATATATCCTGTTCTCACTCAGCCCGGGACCTTCTTTTTTTGTCTGTTTGCATCCTTGTTCTGTAATTGATTCCTAAGAAAGGATTTGCAGGTCAAAGTTTGTCTGGCACTGAGTGTTTGCAGAAGTCTTTGTTCTGCCTGTATTTGATTGATTTGGTTTGGAAATAATGTTTCCTCAGAAAGCTGAAGGAACTCCTCCATTGGTACACAGAATTCTGGGTTGATATTGATTAACCTAGCGCCATTCCCATTTCTGATCCATGTATAACTCTGCAGGTTTCTAGTATCTTTGTTAGCTTTTTTTTTTTAGACACGTATGTTATGCCTTGTGGATTGCTTTTGTTGTTGTTAATTTTCTGGGATGGACACCAGATGTTTTCCTGGTGGGAAAATGTTACTGTATTATTCTTTGATAATTTATTTCCTGACACATACTGCCCTGCCTTGCCCTGCCCTACCCTGCCCTGCAAACGCCCCTGCGGACTACAGACTGTTGCATCCCTGCCTTGCCTGATGCTTGCTGGTTAGCCCAGCCATTCCTCTTGTGTGTCCCTGTTGTCACTCACATCTTCAGACGCTAGCTTCAACTCAAAGCAAGAGGCTGGGATGGTCAATACCGTCAACTTGAGAGAATCCGGAATCACCTTGGAAACAAGACTTTGAGCATGCCTGTGGTGAATTATATTAATCAGGTTAGCCTCTAGGCATGCCTGTGTGAAATTGTCCAGATTCAGTTAACGGAGGTGAGGAGACCCACTCTGCATGTGGGGAGCACTGCTCTATGGGCTGTGTCCTGGCCTGGATACCAAGGAAAATGAGCTGCAGTGTTCATCACTCTTTGATTCCTGCCTATGGAGGTAGTGTAGCTAACTGTCTCCTATCCTGGCATCCTGCCCTCTCCTCCATCATGGAGCATATCCCTTGAATGATAGCCCAAAATGAAACATTCTTTCCTTGTACACCACCCTCATTAACTCCCTTAACCCTTCCTGCTCCCAGGTCTGTAGGGAGCCCCTTCACAAAAATCTCTGTCTGGGTATACCGGAGAAATTCCGTTGGCTGTAGAGACTCTGATAAAATCTGTTTCTCTCTTATCTTCTCCAGCTGCCTCTCCTTCATCGACAGTTTTCCAAGAAATAAGGAGCTTCCGAGATTTGTCCTATCTGGTCCTCTACTCTTCACCTCATCCCTCAGGGCAAGGGAGATAGCTCAGTGAGAGAATGCTGGTCTAGCATGTGCGGGGACATGGGTTTGATGCCCGGGACACCTCAAAAATACTCCCTGTCTACAGTTCAGTGTGATTTGCATGACTATCTATGCAGCCTTCTCCAGAATAATCTTTCTCAAAACACTGAAACACCCCCCTCTCCCTCCCTCCGGCTCCTGAAAACCACCATTGACTTTGTCCGTGTGATTCTAAGAACATCGCACACGTGGTGGAGTCGCATAGGATTTGCCTACATACTCTTACTGCGTTTGCGTACTTACTCTTTATCCTGTGTGTATGTGCGTGCGTGGCGGCTCTCCACCACGCGGGACCTGAGGAATGAACTCAGGCTTGGCAGTAAGTTCCTTCACCCACAGAGCCACCTCCTGGTCTCAATTATTCTCTTCTACCCTAGCATTCCATCGCTGTTAATTCACGCACCATGGAGATAGCTGATCTTTACGCATTGTTGCTGCTTTCTTAAATTCCTTTGTTTTGTATGTGCTTTCATGATAGACACATTCCTCAAATGTCAAGTGACTCCCACATAATAGTTGGCCGTTAACTCTGAATACTCAGATGAGGTTTGCCTCATAGGGCAGTGTTACTTTTGGAATCATCAACCAGGGTCCCTCTGCTTCACCTAGGACTGCCGCATGACTTTTCTCATTTTCTTTTTTCTGTTGGCGCGTGCGCGCGTGCGTGCGTGCGTGCGTGCGGTGTTGATTTTGATTACGTTACTGCCCAGAGTTCTTAGAATCAAGCGCAGAATATTTTTCCGGAAAAAAATTCCTTGAGTTGAAATTATGGTTCCCATAGGTATACATTTAAAAACCTGATAGGTTCCATCGCAGTTTTGGAAGTGTCCAAAGAAGTTCAGTGTGGTTAAAAAGAACGAAGAAAACACTATCTACAAGCTTTACCTGCCAGCATAATTTAATGAAATGCTTCCTTTTTTCCTTTCCTTTTCTTTCTTTCATTTTTATTTTGTTTTTCGAAACAGCGATTCTCTATGGCCCTGGCTGTCCTGGAACTCACAGAGATCCACCTGCCTCTGCCTCCCTAGTGGTGGGATTAAAAAACATGTGCCACCACACGCTGGCTATGAAGTACTTTCATATGGAATTAATGTTTCAAGGGACAAAATCAACTGAAATAACCCTACTTTAACCTGTATCCCATTTGGCTTTGACATTAATGTTAGTATCACCCATCTGGAAGATTAAATTCTTTTATCTTTCTTTTTTTTTTTTTTTTTTTTTTCTTTTCTTTTTTTCGGAGCTGGGGACCGAACCCAGGGCCTTGCGCTTGCTAGGCAAGCGCTCTACCACTGAGCAAACCCCCAACCCCCTTTTTTATCTTTCTAAAAAAACATTAGATTACCACCCAAAAAAGACCTCTCGCTGGTAGTGTGGTAAAGGCAAAGAGAAAAAGGGAACCTACAGAGAAGCACTTTGTTTTACTTATCTGTAGTAACCTAAGAAATTAACTCTTAAAAAAGGTCCTTAAACCACATGACCTTTGGCAACTGATATCTGAGTTTATGACTGAACTGTTTACAGGGCTCTGTCCCCAGGGTGGTGACTGCCCTCGAGGTTATGAGAGAGGAGTAGCCGTGAAGCAGGAGGGCACGTAGCTTGTAGAGTAGCTGAAGTGTAGCCAGGCCATAGCTGACCTGTTCAATCTCACCCACCCAGTAGGTAGGTTTTTTTTTCTTTTTAAAAGTTGCTGTTCATCTGACCCCCCAAAGGGTTGCTCCATATTTGTCTTAAATTCCACACTACATAGCAGACAGTAAGAAACTCTTTATAAACTCCAGAGAGGCCAGGCCTCAGCCAGAAATAGACATTTCACTTCCAAAATGATTAGGGGGAAGTCTCTAAGTTTTCTGTCTCTATGGCGACAACCTGATGGGGATAGTTGAGGGCTAGTCTGTGAAACATGCCTTGCCCTTTCAAATTCTGTAATAGCCACTCAGAGAGAGCTACCAGAAACCAACCATTGCTGTGCTGTGCTGTGCTGTGCTGTGCTGTGCTGTGCTGTGCTGTGCTGTGCTGTGCTGTGCTGTGCTGTGCTGTGCTGTGCTGTGCTGTAGCAATCACTTTACCATAGCCAAGTGGGAGCTGGGAGGCAGAACCAAGAAAGCACATCCAAGCCACAGTGCACTAATTCACTCCTCCTGATCCTTCCGGCCTGTAGGTGCAGATGGAGGTTGCTTTGCAGCTAAATGCTGCGTACTGCAGATGTTCAACTCAACAACACTGAGCTCCTACAACGTACTGTGCTCTTCGCATGGTCGGTAAGTGTGTGTGAGTGAAGGTCATTCAGAGCACTATGATAATTGCACTTACTAACGATCAGAACCGTTTGTTTTTCCAGATAGACTTTTACTATGTTGCCCCTAGTTCGCCTGGAACCAGCTATATTGGCCAGGCTGGCCCTTGACCTTGCAGTAGTTTTTCTACCTCTGCTGTGATGACGGGATATGCCACCATGCCTAGGTCAGGTACTGCGTTCGTGTGTGTGTGTGTGTGTGTGTGTGTGCGCGCGCGCATGTGTGTGCTATAGGTGTGGCAGGGCATGTGTGTGTGGAGGGTACAGAACAACTTGTGGGAATTGTTTTTTCCTTTCTACTTTACAGGTCCTGGGGATCAGATTCAGATTATCAAGTTTGGAGGGAGGTGCCTTTCCCAGTCATCTTGTGGGGCCCCTGCCCTTTCCTAAGGCAGAGTGCCAAATCGATGCTTCCTGTATACCTTACCCCCCCACCCCCGTATGCTGTTCCTTGTCAGTTGAGGAAATTATCTGAGCCATGGTACTCGGGCCCCTGGCACAAGAGTAAAGAAGACCGCATGCACTGTCAGGAATAAAAAGCAGAGGTGAAGCCAGTGGTTGGACTCACCTATGATTGCAGCACTCAGGAGGCTGAGGCAGGAGGACTGCTTTGAGTTTAAGGTCAGCCTGGAAAACATCCTATTTGAGGATAAGTTTGGCTACATCATGAGGCCCTATCATGGGGGTGGGGGAATCAACAAACTATACCCCCCCCCGCCATTCCCTGCTTTTACTGGAAATAAAGGTCTAATCAAGATTGTGTATTTAGAAAACTAAGACTTTGTTTGATTCAGCCCCTAAGTAGCTATAATCGCTAAGGCATAATGGCTCTTTTTGCAGCTCTCTAGGGAGAGGATTGTCACTGGAGTGGCCTGTAACATGCCTCTCATACTATTGGGTGTGTGTGTGTGTGTGTGTGTGTGTGTGTGTGTGTGTGTGTGTGTCTGGGGGTGTGTTTGTTTGGAGATAGTCTCACATAACATAGGCTGCTCTCAAACTCACTATGTAGTTGACAATGGCCCTGAACTCCTGACCCTCTTGAGCCCACATCCTAACTGCTGAAATCACAGGCGTGCACCACCACGCCTGACTCCCTTCTTATTCTGCCAGTAATAAAACTCCGCTGCCAGGACGTCCACCTCTAAAGGACAGGATGATGCTAGCAGTTCCGTTGGTAGTTAACATTTATTGAACTCTTGGCTCAGTACCACCCACACCACCCACACCACCCACACCACCCCATATCTTCAGACCACAGAAGCCCTAGACAGTTGCTGCTTTTACCATTCTTTATGGATGAGAAAAAGGAAAAGTCAATTTTTAACTGGATCTTCCTGGAGTGTATAGAAAACACCAGACATTGTCGGGAAGCCTGACTCCAGAGATCATTCTCTCAACCTCTGTTTTCTACCTTGCCCTCTTGACGTCAGCAGGGCAGCCTGGCACAGTAACTAAGTGATTTGGAGCCACAGAGCCTGGGTTCAATGCCCGGGCTTTGCTTAGTACATAACCTGGAGCCAGTCACACAGCTTCTCACAGGGTTCAGTTGCTCTTTGATTCATGGGACAAGCTTATGCTTGTCCCCCGTGGTGAGCACTCTGTGGATGTTGGCTTGTTGGCTTCTCCATTCCGGGTCTCATGAGGCCTTGCTCACTGGTCCATCTCTGGGACATCCCCACAGCTGCAGTTCTAACTTGGGCTCTGCTACTGATCTTCCTTCCTGTGGGAGTTTCCACACAGCAGGCAGGAGGCATGCCATGATAAACTCTTATGTCCACCAAGCTCAGGAGCCCCCTCCTGCCATCCCCCTCCTGCGCCCATCACAACTACATGTCTTAGCATGCTGCTCAGGTGAGCCTCATAGATTTCACGGGGTAGCTTCATGGTTTCTTTCTCTCTGTGACTCTTTTCATATTTAATTTACCATGTACTCTTTAGTGTCTGCCATTTGTCTTTCTAGACTATGGCACAATAGGGCTTTCTTTAATCATTTCAACTTTTAAAAATGCCTTTAATGGGTGCTGGTGGCCCACCCCTTTAATCCCAACAGAGGCAGACAGATCTCTGAGTTTAAGGCCAGCCAGTCTACGACAGCCAGGGCTATACAGAGAAACCTTGTCGCACACAAAACTAACAAATTAATAATAATAATTATTATTATTATTATAAATATCATTGGTTCCCTAGATTTATATATTCAATTATATCTGCAGGAGTTATTCTTGCAACACATCCTTTTTGATGGACTCCACCCAAGGTCTGATCATGCCACTCAGCCCCTGTACACGTCTGCAAAGTCTCTGTATTTCGTTCATGTGTGTGGGTTTGGATGGCACTTAGCATCTCTCTGCATTCTCTCTAGAGAATGTCTGTTAGTCCTCAAGGTCAGAGATCCCGACTTCTCTTCCTCTTCAACCTTTTCTTCAGGCTTAAAACAAGGGCTTCATTCACAATGCTGTTGAGTGACCGATAGTGTGAACAGTCAGTCCATGGAGGACCAAAAAGCCCGTTTCAGGTAAAGTAACCTAAGGCTGGACCCATGTAGTGGTTTGACTATGCCTGGCACAGGGACTGGCACTATTAGGAGGATTGGCCTTGTTGGAATTGTGTCACTGTGGGCATGGGCAATGAGTCGAGACCCTCCTCCTAACCAGGAGGGAGCCTGTCTTCTAGCTGCCTTTGGAACAAGAGGTAGAACTCTCAACTCCTCCAGCTCTGTGCCTACCTATATGTTGCCATGCTCCTGCCATGATCATAATGGGCTGAACCTCTGAAACTGCAAGCCAGCCCCAATTACATGTTGTCCTTTCTGTGAGTTGTTGTGGTCATGGTGTCTGCTTACATCAGTAAAACCCTAACCAAGACAGCCCATGTTCCTTTAAGTTCAGGTAATGGGTAACTCTACAGTCTGCAGCTTTGCACATAGGGTAATTGTCAGAACCAGGCAGGTTCTGTCTCTGCCTCTGGCAAACAGGACACCCTTTCAGCAGGAGCCAGAAAGCTGATCACTTGACTCTCCTCCATTCCTGGGTGTGTAGGCATGAAGAATGGGAAGTGGCAAAGGGCAAGCTGCCAAGACACGTCGGGGGACTCACATTTAGACTGTGCACATTTAGTAACCCCACTGAGGGGAGGTGTGTGAGGCCTCAGCTGACTCGGCATCTGCCTGAGCTGAGTTAGCACTGCCGCAGCTTTCCTTTTCCCAGGCATCACCGCATCCTGTGACCCTTCTCCCAATTCTCTGAGAAGCAAAGGGAGATCAGATCTGGGTGGATGGGAGGAGGGAGGAGGCCTGGGATCTTCAAAAGAACACCTGAAAAGGGCCCCCGAAGGAGCTGAGTCACCCCGCCTTGGGCCGTCCTGCAGTTCTTTTTGGGTAGCATGACAAATGGAAAACAATAATTAACCATTGTGCCAATCACTTCTTGGGTATATGGAAGATGGAAAACAACCATTGAAACCATTGAAATGAAAGCCAAATCGTTCCACTTATATCAAACAGCAGAAAGGCCCATCAACAGCCACAGAAACACCAGAAAGATGAGCTAATTCCTCAGGGCGGTAGGGTGCGACTTCCACTTTAAAAGGGTAAAATTCTACCTCCTTTCCAGTTCTCAGGGTACAATCATAGGATTTCAAAGGCAAAGACATTTGGAGCTCACAGAGTGCAAGTGCTGTATTTTACAAGAAGGCTATCAAGCTAGCAGCTCAGTGAGACAAATGCCCCCCCAGCAAGCTGTGTTTGGTCCCTGGGAAAAGGAGGCCCTGAAATTTCAGTGTGTCTACTGAGCAGAAAGATGCCTTTAACCTGGGTTAGGGGTCTCACCCAGCTCGACCAGGGTTAGAGGTTGAACCTAACATGCAAAGTGCCCCAGTTTAAGGCCAGTAAATAAAGTAAAACAGGTATTAGAAGATGTCTGTGCCTGAGCCAAGGCACTCAGAAGGAGAGAACCATCAGAGGGAGAGGAAAACAATGTGGTAGAGCATACGGTGGAAACTGCCTTCTTCAGGGCTTGGTGCGTTTAAAGCAGATGAGACATTGGTAGGTCATGGATTCCTCCATCCGTCTACCACCGCCTAGATCGGAAAAGCGATTTAACAAGTGCGAGCCTCAGTTCCTCCAATGTTAAAGGGAAGACACTGTATATTCAACAATCGCTAATGTCTCTTTCATCCCTAATCATCGAGAACAGTATTAGAGTCACATTCAAGCTCACAACCTGAGTAGCATTGAATCATATCCCAAATCAGTAACAGGTGTACGTTAAGTGGCCACAAGGAGGTGGCTGGTTGCGAGTTCATTCAAAGGATTATCTATTAGCCGCCTGTGCTCTGCCAGGCCCAGGGTTCTAAAGACGAAAAGGCACGGCTCAAGCACTGTGGGTGCTGTCAGCGGAGAGACCTCTGAGAGGCTCTCTGTATCCAAGATAATGTCTTATCTAAGCATTTTGCAGGTCTGATCAAAGATCAAGTGAAAGCCGTCTGTTCAAAAGGCTTTTGCTAAGACGTGCTTAGGTGACAACACCCTGGTTTTGATGTCCTTGCTTCCCAACCGTAAGTGGTGAGGGCTGAGTGGCCATTCTAGAAGCCTGCCTGAGAGCATTTCAACTTCACTCTTTCTGGTAAAGGTCAGACGAGGCAAGGTCCATGCTAGTTAAGAGGAAATTTGTAATCATCACCTCAAATTTGGCCTTGGATCAGAGCAAACTGCTAGGACTGTGGAATTCATGAACATTTTTCTGCTGTAAAAAACACTGACCTCCATGGAAGTGTCAGTCTGGGGACACTGAAGGCAAGAAGCTAGCCTGTGGACAAATGCTCTGCTATGTATGGAGGATGGGAGGGAAACTGTAGGACAAAATACTAGTATAGTATCACTGGAAAGTCTTTAATTTGAACATGAATTCTGAAAGATTGTTTTTTTTGGTTCTTTTTTTTTTTTTTTTTTTTTTTTTTGGAGCTGGGGGCCGAACCCCGGGCCTTGCGCTTCCTAGGTAAGCGCTCTACCACTGGTCTAAATCCCCAGCCCCTGAAAGATTGTTTTTAGTATCTCACGTTCGCATCCCTCCCGGGGTCATTAACAAACTCTCTAAACGTTTCTCTCATCCCTATCCGTCACTCAGAGTGGCGATCCTTCCTTACCTCTCATCTTGCTAATCCTATCTTCCAAACAAACACACTTCTCAAGTATTACCCACAGCCTGTTGACCAGGTTTTCCTAGCCTGTGATCCCTGTAACCGTTTCATGATCACCACTGCTACCTTATTATCATGTGCAAGACTGGAAACTGAACAGGTTCTCACAGATGCTAGGTGAGACATACCCACCTTTTTTAAAAAAGAAAGGGTCTTGCTCTATAGCCCTGGCTCCCCTAGAACTCGACCAAGTTTGCCTTGAACTCAAAGAGATCCACCTGTGTCTGTTTTCTGAATGCTGGGATCGAAGGTGGGCATGCTGGGGCCACCATGCTCTGTCCCACCTACTGCTGTGGGCTGCTGAGAAGACTCTGTTGGTGAGAGTGCTTGCCACCAAGCCTGATGACCTGAGTTAGGTCTCTGGCACCTGTCTGGTGGAAGGAGAGAATGGCCTTCTGAAAGCTGTTGTTCTAATTAGCTTCTCTGCTGCTGTGATGGAACATTGGTTAACTTGGGGGGGAAAAGGGTCGATCTGGCTCACAGGTGACAAATGAGCAGATAGTCATGCAGAGATGCACACAGAGTAAAATAATAAAAATACATCTTTAAAGAAATCCATAAAGGAAGGTGTGGTGGTCTGAGTGAAAATGGCCTCCATCGACTCATAGGGAGTGGCTTTATTGGTGGTACAGCCTTATTGGAGTAGGTGTGGCCTTGTTGGAGTGGGTGTGGCCTTGTTGGAGTGGGTGTGGCCTTGTTGGAGTGGGTGTGGCCTTGTTGGAGGAAGTATGTCACTGGAGGTGGGCTTTGAGGTCTCAGAAGTTCAAGTCAGTCCTAGTGGAGCGCTCTCTCTCTCTCTCTCTCTGACTCTCTCTCTCTCTCTCTCTCTCTCTCTCTCTCTCTCTCTCTCTCCCCCTCTCTCTTCCTGCTGCCTTCAGAATGTAGAACTCTCAGCTTCTTCTCCAGCACCTTCTTCTGCCTGCATGCTGCCATGCTTTCTAAAATGACAATAATGGACTGAACCTCTGAACTGTAACCCAACCCCAATTAAGTGTTTTCCTTTATAAGAGTTGCCATGGTCATGGTGTCTCTTCGCAGTAATAGAAACGTCTAAGGCAGAAGAGCTAGCGATGTAGCTCAGTTGTAAAGTGCTTGCTGAGCGTGCACGAAGCCCAGATGTCCTCTTTGAGTCTTTGAGCCCCAACACTGAATAAACAGGTGTGAAGTTCAGGTCATGGTCAGCTACACAACAGGGTTGGGTTAGCTTGGGATACATAATATTCTGTCTCAAAAATCACAACTTCACTGCAATAATATATGCTTGAGTTCTGTGGATGGATCCTGGATGAGTTCTGTGGATGGATCCTGGATGAGTTCTGTGGATGGATCCTGGATGAGTTCTGTGGATGGATCCTGGATGAGTTCTGTGGATGGATCCTGGATGAGTTCTGTGGATGGATCCTGGATGAGTTCTGTGGATGGATCCTGGATGAGTTCTGTGGATGGATCCTGGATGAGTTCTGTGGATGGATCCTGGATGAGTTCTGTGGATGGATCCTGGATGAGTTCTGTGGATGGATCCTGGATGAGTTCTGTGGATGGACCATGGATGAGTTCTGTGGATGGATCATGAAGTGATGCCTGATCCTTGGGCTAGGTTGCATTGAGAACTGAGTTTGGCTCTGCTGATCCTGGACCTCGAATTGTGACTGTGTTGGATAAACAGGGTTTAAAACAGGGTTTTAAAGAGGTAATTAAGTTAAAATGAGTGCATTAGTGGGTCCTAAGCCAATGACCCCGATGTCATAAGAGGGAATTGTAACACAGACATTTATGAGGATGAGACCATGTACTGGCACAGAGATAAGACAGAACTTGCACTTCAGAGAGAGGCCTCAGAACCAGGTTGTGCTGAGAGACTCTTGAACTGTGAGGAAAAAAGTCTGGGTTTTTTTTTTTTTTTTTTTTTTTTTTTTTTTTTTTTTTTGGAGCTGGGGACCCGAACCCAGGGCCTTGCGCTTCCTAGGCAAGCGCTCTACCACTGAGCTAAATCCCCAACCCCAAAAAGTCTGTTATTTAAACCCTGTAGCCTATGGTGCTTTAATATGGCGGCCTCGTTAACTAACATGGTAGAGGCTCTTTCCAGTTTATTTCCAATTGGAGAACCTTTGTATTTGACTCTCTGAGCACACATCCAATTTATGTATGTATGTATGTATGTATGTATGTATGTATGTATGTATGCATGTATGTAATACAGTGCTGACTGGGTCAAAGGTGAGTAGTTTAGTCTTCACATGTGTTTTGTCAAATTGTTCAGAGGTGTGGTTTCCAGAAACTCCAAATGTTGGTATTCTGTCTAAGCTCCACCCCAACAGCTACCTGGCAACAGCCAGGTACACTCTGCCCCACAGTTGCCTGGCAACAGCCGGGTATACCTGACTATAAAAGGGGCTGCTTGCCCGCTCTTACTCCCCTCTTGCTCTTTGTTCTTCCCTTGCCCTCTTCTCTTTGTCTCTCCTCTTCCAGTCGCCCTGCTTCCCTCCACGAGCTCATGGCTGGCCTTTACTTCTCCCCCCTTCTACTTTTCTCTCATTAAACCTCTCCATGTGGAACCATGTTGATTTGGTTGGTGTGTTCTCTGGACAGGAGCTGAGATTTAAATCCCAACACCAAAGCCTCTAGCCTTCCCGGTAGCAGTTTCTAGTGAGTATGTGTTTTTCATTAAGAATACATGCTGCTTTTATAATAACAAATATACTCATCTTCAAAAGGGAAAATGCCCTCCACATAATAAAAGCCGTCCATATTTGACCAAATATAATGAAGTAGTTGTGGAGTTCCAGTTTCCCAAAATGAAACAGAAAACAAAATGGAGATGTGGTACTAATGGCTGCACGGTGCTATGCATGTATTTACTATCACTGATCTTCGGTTAATGTCAGCGTGGGGACATAGCTTGGCAGTAAGGTACTCAGTTGGGTGCACAAATTCATGGGTTTAATACCCTCACTGGAAAAAATTTCTAATTAAAATCTAAGCCAGGCATGATTAAGCTCATGACCATTACTGCTACTCCGGTGTCTGAGGCACAAAGATCACTGTTGTCAGTCAGCCTTGGTAATCAAAACAAAGGCCCAACCAGATGTGTACCGTATACCTATGCACACTTGGGAGGCAGAGGGAGGAGGATTGCCCTAAGTTCAAGGCCAACTTGGTATATATAGTGAGTTCTAGGCCAGCTAGGGTTAGCTACACAGCCAGACCCCATCTCAAGAGAAATAAACAGGACTAGGAATGTGACTGGCTTGGTAGAGTGCTTATCTGACATAAGCAGGCCCCTGGTTCAGCTCCTACTACTGCACAGAACCAAGCACACCTGCAATTCCAGCAGTTGGGAGGGCAAAGACAGAAGGGTGAGAAGTCGAGGTCGTCCTTGGCCATAAAGGGAGTTGATTATTCTAGGCTCTGTGCAACCCTGTCTCAAACAGGAACTGAACAGACTTCAAATACACAGAGACAGCAGAAGATACAGAACAGCATATGAGAAAAAATGTTCAACATCATTAGCCATCAGGGATGTAAATTATCTCAACAGGATCCCGGTTGGGTGGGCACAGGGGCTCACACTTGTAATTCTGGCACTTAGAAGGACTTAGAAGGGCAGAAGGACTGCCCGTGAGGTTTAGGCCAGTGAGCCTGGTCAATAATAAGAATAAGTAGATATAGTTTTGGGTTTTTTTTTTTTTTTTTTTTTTTTTTTTTTTTTTTTTTGAGACAGTGCTTCTCTTTATAGCCCTGGTTGTCTGGAACTCTGTAGACCAGGCTGGCCTCAAACTCACAGAGATCCACCTGCCTCTGCTTCCTGAGTGTTGGGATTAGAGGTGTGCACCACCACCACCACCTGGCAATAATAAAAATAATCATAACAATAACACAGGGACGGGGGAGGTGGCTCAGTGGTCGGGACACTTGCAGCTCTGCAGAGGACCTGTCTTGGATTCAGAGCATCCCCATGGCAGCTCACAGTCTTTGTAACTCCAAACCGAAAGGATCCAGTGACTTCTTACATCTGAAGGCACTGCACAGTGGCCTACACGTGTACCTACATACATGCAGACAAGATACTCAAACGTTTTTAAACGTCTTTTTTTAAAAAACCCCACAAACACAAGGGGACAAACAAACAAACACAAAACCAACCAATAAGCAACAACAAAACCAATTCCAGTATAAATCCAAAATAGCCTGGCTTAGCCGTGCCCATCTTTAATTCCGGCACTTGGGAGGCAGAAGCAAGGGGATCAATGTTCCAGGCCAACCTGATCTAGACAGCAAGTTCCAGGTTAGCCATGTCTATGCAGTGAGACCGTGTCTCTAAATAAATAAAAAAATAAATAAATAAATAAATAAATAAATAAATAAATTATACTGGAGAAAGCAAAAAAAAAAAGACTCATTTTGGTTTTCAAATATGTTAGATATAATATAAGGACAGACGCTCAAGAAATAGTTGTTTAATATGTGTATTAGTTCACTTGAAAAAAATATTTGAAGTAAACAAAAGAATTTTAATTGACCAATAAGGAAAAAGTTCAGTCTCAACAACATCTGGTCTGGCCGCACCAGAAGCCACGTGTGGTGCGTCGGCCGCACGTGGTGCCACTTCATTCTAGCACTGGGGAGGCTGAGACTGAAGGAGGAGCGCACACTGCATAGAGCCACCGGGGATCCATGAGGTTGTGTCTGTCTCATAATAAGGAGAAACCAAACCAGCATAACTGGCCTAAAGAGTGGGGGGAGGGGTGAACATAATCAGGGAACATTCTGTAGATGCCTGAAATGGAAATCTGTCTCTTACAATTAACACACACTAACAGGACTGGGGAGATGGCTCAAACCCCACTGCCCTGAGTTTAGATCTCCAGCACCCACATAAACCCTTGATGTGTTAGTGGGTGCCTGTACTTCTACGGGTGGGGAGGTAGAGGCAGGCAGAACCCTGGAACTTGTTGGCCAACCAATCTAGTTAAATTGACAATTTCCAGGTTCAGTAAGAGACCTCAAAAAAGATGGGAGTGATTGAGGAAAACACCTGCATGTGTACCCCAAAAACACACAAGGAAGATGTACACATACAACAAATGTACACATACATACATACATACTTGTTTTCGGTTGGTAAAAATTATTTATACGGGGTTGGGGATTTAGCTCAGTGGTAGAGCGCTTGCCTAGCAAGCGCAAGGCCCTGGGTTCAGTCCCCAGCTCTGAAAAAAAGAAAAAAGAAAAAAAATTAGTTATACAAGATGCAAGACCAGACAAATCCATTTCCTTTTTTCCCCTTCTTCTTCTTAAAGGCAAACAAAAAAAGTCAAGGTTTAACCTAGACCACAATCACCAATTTGAAAATGCCCCAGACTAGGATATAGTTTACGGTTAGAATATAGCATGTGTGAGAGCCTTGGGCTCGAGGCAGCGGTGTGGGAGGAACACACTATAAACTCTGTGAAATAAGCCACACATCTCAGAAATGTAGGTTCCGGTGCTCGCCAGACACACGTACAGAGCCGCTGAATGCACAAGGGTAGGAGCTTGGGCCCCACCATGAGGCCCTGGGGGAAGGTCTGGTGTGGCAGCCAGCTCAACCTTTACCCTTGTGACAGTAGCGTGCTATGTGTCCAGGACAATAAGTTCCCTAGGTTTTAGCTCTCAAACCTCAGGGTAACAACTTACTTCAACTGCTCTGGGGATCAGAGGGCATCAGGGCTCTGAGCTCTATGAATTCCAGGCAGCACTCTCACTTTCCAAGCTTTCATTTCTCTCTCTCTCTCTCTCTCTCTCTCTCTCTCTCTCTCTCTCTCTCTCTCTCTCTCCCCCCACCCAGATGCCAAAGTCCAGAGTATTTTCTTTTTAATTACTTATTTTATGTATATGAGTACACTGTTGCTGTCTTCTGACACACCAGAAGAGGGCGCCAGACTCCAAGACTCCATTATAGATGGCTATGAGCCACCATGTGATTGCTGGGATTTGAACTCAGGACCTCTAGAAGAGCAGTCAGTGCTCTTAACAGCTGAGCCATTTCCCTAGCCCCCAAAGTGTTTTTTAAAAGTTCTGGGACATAAAGGAAAATGACATTAAAATATCCGTTTCCCCCTTTAAGTGGCACAGTTAATTTCCTTTCTGTTTTCCCACTGTTTGTATGGTGAGGTGTTTAGCAGGCTGTAGAGGATCACAAATGAGGTCATTTATGTTTTACTCTTGCAGTAAATTTATGAAGAACGATGCAGGGCTGGAGAGATGGTTAAGAGCATTGACTGCTCTTCCAGAGGGCCTGAGTTCAAATCCCAGCAACCACCTGGTGTCTCACAACCATCTATAATGAGATCTGATGCCCTCTTCTGGTGTGTCAGAAGACAGCTACAGTGTACTTATATATAATAAATAAAATAAACCTTAAAAGAAAAAAAAGAAAGATGCAGTGGTTGAGGTACATTTAGCCTTTAATTCCAGCATTTGCGAGGCAAAGGCAGTCAAATCTCTATGTTCAAGGCCAGCCTGGTTTATAAACTGAATTCCATGACAGCCAGAGGTGACACAGAGAAACCCTGTCTCAGAAAAGAAAAAAAGAGGAGTGTGTGTGTGTGTGTGGGGGGGGTGCAGCCACAGGGAGGCGGAGTGGAATTACCTGGCACGTGGCATGCTGTTGCTTTCTGTGAAGTTGGCAGCTGTCACATCCCTGTATTGCTCAGTTTTCTTTTCACCCTTTCACATTATACTTGAACATGCTTATTTGCATGATAAATGCCCTAGACTATTTGTACCAGAGAGCCCATTAAAAAGAAGTATTGGTGAGCAGTCAGCATTTCTGTATAAAGCCGGCTTTCTCAGCTAGCAGATGGATTTAAAGTGGTACACCTGGGTGTCTTACAATGTGAGACACACCTCTGGAAGCACCTCAATCTTTGGTCTCGAAAAACCACGTTCTAGAATGAGGCCAATCGGAAGGATTTCATAGCTTGGAGAAGAAAAAGTATGGGGAGCATTTTTCCCTAATTTTAAAAATAGTCTATCATCAGCATTTTTTTTGGCAGAGGAAACTACAAGACTAAACAGCAGAGACAGCCAGCTAGAAACCGGGTGAGAAGCAGCTACCGCAGAGGGTTGCCGCTGGAGGTGACAGTTGCGGGAGGCTCTGGCTCAGTTTGTGGTAGAGCCAGGGTTTTGAAGGACTCCTCTCTCTGAGCTCTCCACAGGCCTGACTTGAAACCTTTATCTCATCTGCCTCTCTCCAGAGTGACCTTCCCTTTGCTTTTTTTTTTTTTTTTTTTTTTTTTTTTTTTTTTTTTAAGATTTTGTTTATTTTGTATACGAGTACACTGTAGCTGTCTTCAGACACACCAGAAGAGGGCATCGGATCCCTGTTACAGATGGTTGTGAGCCACCATGTGGTTGCTGGGAATTGAACTCAGGACCTCTGGAAGAGCAGTCAGTGCTCTTAACCGTTGAGCCATCTCTCCAGCCCTCCCTTTGCTTTTCTTAATTGTTTCCTTTGACCATGGTTTTTAATGCTTTGGGAAACTTCTATAAAAACAACCAAGTGGGGTTGGGGATTTAGCCCAGTGGTAAAGCGCTTGCCTAGCAAGCGCAAGGCCCTGGGTTCGGTCCCCAACTCCGAAAAAAAAAACCAAAAAAAAAAAAAAAAAAAAAAACAACCAAGTGGAGCTTGCACATGGGCTGGCTTTTTTTTTTTTTTTCCATCTTTATTAAATTGGGTTCTTTTTTTTTTTTTTTTTTTTGGTTCTTTTTTTTCGAGCTGGGGACCCGAACCCAGGGCCTTGCACTTCCTAGGTAAGCTCTACCACTGAGCTAAGTCCCCAGCCCTAAATTGGGTATTTCTTATTTACATTTCAAATGTTAATTCCCTTTCCAGGTTTCCAGGCCAGGATCCCCCTAACCCTTCCCCCTCCCCTCTATATCTATATGGGCGTTCCCCTCCCCATCCTCCCCGAAACAATCCCGTTCTCTGGGGGTTCAGTCTTGGCAGGACCCAGGGCTTCCCCTTCCACTGGTGCTCTTACTAGGATATTCATTGCTGCCTATGAGGTCAGAGTCCAGGGTCAGTCCATGTATAGTCTTTGGGTAGTGGCTTAGTCCCTGGAAGCTCTGGTTGGTTGGCATTGCTGTACATATGGGGTCTCGAGCCCCTTCAAGCTCTTCCAGTTCTTTCTCTGATTCTTTCAACGGGGGTCCTGATCTCAGTTCAGTGGATTGCTGCTGGCATTCGCCTATGTATTTGCTGTATTCTGGCTGTGTCTCTCAGGACATCCAGTTCCTGTCGTCCTGAACTACTTCTTTGCTTCATCCATCTTATCTAGTTTGGTGGCTGTATATGTATGGGCCACATGTGGGGCAGGCTCTGAATGGGCGTTCCTTCAGCCTCTGTTTTTTTTTTTTTTTTTTTTAAGGCAGACTCTCACAATGTAGTAGCCCTTGCTATCCTAAAACTCACTACCAGGTTAGCCTCAAACTCAGAGATCCTCATGTCTCTGCCTCCCAAATGTCAGGATTAAAGGTTTATCATCCACTGTCGTCTTCCTGTCCCTCCCAGCACCCCTCCTCTGCCCCCACATCAAACGGGCTGACTTTTTGAGAGCCCCACCTGCTTGGTGATGCTCAAGTGATTTCCTGGTGCTTGTTTCTGGTGCTAGTCTGTGCTTCCTGGGCAGGCTCTCGGTATCGCAGCTCCACCTCCAGCCTTGAACGTTTATTTTTTGGTTTAAGATAATCCATCAGGGAATAGGATAATACTGTTGTTTTGTGTTTTTCGCTGGTTAAAACTCATGAATGAGTACTGTGTCCTGTTCACATGTAGGTTTCGGGGAACATAGAGAGAAGAATAGAGAAGTAGATAACTAGGGGAGAGCAGAAGATTGGGAGAGTCAGCAAGCTGTCCTGCTTCAGAGTAGGTGACTAGGTCTCCTCTCCAGTGTATGACATGCCAGGCTTCTCCTCTAGGCTGAAAAAAGGGGTTTGGAGCAGGTATAAACTAAAAGACTACAAAGATTTAGAAGTAACACAAATGAATAAATTCTTCAGAGTGTAAATCTTGTCGAGTGCAACTCAAGAGAGTTACTGGGTTTGGGAAAAGTCCAGGCCCCCGACAAGAGGCATTCATATAAAAACAAATTTCAGATATTTTTCAGACCAAACAAAACACAGCTGGCCAGTTCACTGGTGTGTTCATCACACTGTTCTCTTCTTAGAGAACAGACACCAAAGTGTTCGCTCTTATATGTCACATATGCAAATGACACAGAAAATCAATTAAGCAATTAAGAGGAGGATTCTAGAACAAACTTGATTTGCTAAAATCCTGAGAGCTCCACCTATGTGGAAATGAAGAGCCCTGGTTCTGGTCCTGTATGAACTCTTCAAATCTGCTTTGGGTTGGGAAATAGAAAACATTTCCTTGTAAATCTCTTGGGAAGTTCTCTCTGTAGGTCAGAAGTCACTACTTGTTGAGCCAGCTACAAATGGAGATGGGCACCCTTATCATTCAAGGTGTGCTGCTTTACAAGGAGCTATATCTCTTTATTCCACCCTGAGGATCCCAGGGATCCGGCTCAGGCTGTCAGAGTAGTGTCAACCCTCTTACCCACGGAGTCATGTCCCACCTTACTCTTTTTTTTTTTTTTCTTTTCTTTTCTTTTTTTCAGAGCTGGGGCCCGAACCCAGGGCCTTGCGCTCGCTAGGCAAGCACTCTACTGTTGAGCTAAATCCCCAATCCCGTCCCACCTTACTCTTAAGGAAAGCTCTCACTGGCTAGTAGGTTGTCAGGTAGGCTAGCTAGGTTGGCTGGCCAGCAAACCCCAAGGAATCTCCTGCCTACTTCTCCCCAACTGGGATTACAAGTGCACACCACCACTTTCTCATATGTGTGCTGGGGACTTGGATTTTCATTCTTCTATGGCATGAGCTACCCGCCCAACCCTATTATTAATGTTGGTGCATATGTAATTTTAAGGTAAGAAGAAAAACATTTTTTTGAGACAGAATCTCTCGTGTAGTCCTGGCTATCCTGGAACTTGCTCTGTAGATCAGGCTGGCCCAGAGATCCCCTTGCCTCTGCCTCTGCTGAGACTAAAAGTGTGCTCCACCATGCCAGGCCCTTAAGGTAGATCTTAAGAAGGAAAAAATACTATAGTAACAAGAATCTATTTCTTCAAAAAGTTAAATATTGAGAAAGCCAGTCAATTAAAAAAAAAACCTCTAAAACCCAACTTCTCTTATAAAATATTTGCACAGAACTTGGCTAATCTTTGATAGAATTCTTCTAGACTTGGTGGTCCATGTCTGTTTGTAATTTTAGTATGCCTAAGGCAAAGTGGAAGGCAGAGATAGAATTCCCAGAAGGCCATAGGCCATCTAGTATGCAGCGAAGGTGTAACAAGAGAGACCTTAGTTGAAGTTGGAAGGTAAGGTTGGATACCCAAGGTTGTCTGCTGTACTTCACTCATAGGACAAAGCACACACATGCTCCTCCTCACACACAGATTACACACATCCATGCACAAAAAGAAATCAACTGTAATTTGCATTCCTTTGCGTAACTCAAGTGGAGCCATGAGATCATGCTAAAGTCTGGGTTTAGGCTATGCTCTTTTGGAAAGGATCAATCTGTAGGCTTCCCACCTTGTTCAAACCTCATAACTAGACCTAGATGTGCATTGGGCTCATAGGGCCTGCCCTGCTGGCTAGATATTGATAATCAAAAAGAAAACATTTCAGAACTACTAGTAAGATAGATGGCTTAGGGGGAAAAGGTACTTGTATCAAATTGTGTACTTGATTCCTGGGACCCACATAGTAGGAGAATAAACTCACACAAGTTGTCCTTTGAGCTTCATAGGCAGCCATGGCAGCTGTGTGCTTAGAGTGCACACATACACTCACAATAAATAAATGTAATAAAAAAAAATTACAAACAAAATTTAGCAAGAGATGATCTTTGAAAAAGGAAGCTCCAGCAATTAGAACGTGGACTAGCAGCACCGCCTAGTGGTCAGGTGGCCCACAGCCTTGCTGTACTGTTCCATTAACATGGCAACTACTGGGGACATCCTGTAAAACTATCTCAGGAATGGCGTCTGGTCCTGTAGATCACCACTGGCTGTTACCCTGACGATAAATTTGCAATTGACCTCTGTCAAGGCTGATAATTTCCTTGTCAAACAAAGAACCTCCTCTTCCCACATCCACGGAGATCTGTAAAGGTTGATGACTTTGCATGATTTCTCATTTTACTAAATATAATGAGAAAAAGTAAAAATTATAACAATAAATGCAAAATAAAAGCATTTGAATTATCTGAAAATCCATACCTACTCTTCTGAAAGTCACTGTGCTGGGTGCAGCCTGTGTGTGTGTGCGTGTGTGTGTGTGTATACATATCACAGACATACTTTCCTTCACTGCTGATCATTCTGTCCAAATTAACTCAAAAAAGAGTGGCACACATCCTAATTCATAAGTGATCTGCAGTAGGTAAGTTGCTTTCAAGAACCCAGAATAATTTAGAAGGGCTGAGATGCATGACTTACACATGCATGCGTGTATGTTTAGGTAGTACTGGGGATTGAACTTGCCAGGCAAGTTCCACCACCGACCTCTGTCTCCAGCCCAAGAAGCCAGATTAACAGAAGCTAAATTAAAAGTGAAAGAGAACAGCATTTTGGCATTAGCAGAGCAGCCAATTAAACATTGTTATTTTAGAAACAGAAAACTGATGGGACTCTCCTGCTCACAGGATAGGTTCTGTGAGGAAGTGGAGTGATGGCACATGCCTTTAATCCCAGAACTTGGGAGGCAGAGGCAGGAGGATTTCTGTGAGTTCAAGGCCACCCTGGTCTACCAGAGTGAGTTCCAGGACAGCCTGGACTACACAGAGAAACCCTGTCTTAAAAACCCATCAAAAGTCCGGAGGAGTACTGAGCTGGACACGAGTGCAGCTACCACAGCCGGATAAACTGGAAGTTCAGGTTAAAGATCACGAACCTGGTGGTATGGTACAACCTGACACAGACGGATGGACTGCTTGGAGGAAAGACCAACTCTCACAGTAGAGCCTTCAAACACAACTGGGAAGGAGACAAACACAATCTGTTTACTTTTCCCCTCTGTGGTCCTGGGAGCTGAGCCCAGAGCCTCATGCATGCTAGGCAAGCACTCTATCATCACGTCTCAGCTCCTTCAAAGATGTTATTTTTATCTTCTATCTTTGTTTTCCTCGACTGTGGACACTGTAGCTTCTCACTAAGGCAATGTTTCAAGAAGACAAGCATCTCTACCAGCACATATTCGGTAAGCTATGGAAGAGGCAAGTACACAGACGCCAAAAGCCTGACCATGTGTTTTCCATGTGTATATTTTCCTTCATAGGTTCATAACAGATGAGACATGTGCTGGCCTTCCATTACCGTAAAGACATCGCTAGTTTTGATATTATGGTCAGTTCGTCATCCCTGAAGTGAATCTAGTTCCTTTGGGCTTTAATGTGGTGTTATAAGAGCAAAGTGTTTTTCCTGCATGTATGTCTGTATACTATATGTATGTTGTCCCCAGACCTGGGTATTTTTGACATTCTCCATGATGTCTAAAGATAATAATGTATTTCCTTAAATCTTCCCCCCCTAGGAATTGAAGAATATCTTCCATGACTTTATTACATAAAAGGACGATGACTTAAATGCTACTAAAAAATTGATAAGAAAGGAAAACATTAACTTTTTCTGTTCCATTTACAACTCCCCCCAACCCCACCCCACCCCCGCCCCGTACCACCCAAGCATACAGACAAAGATTGTTTGTTTCCTTGAACAGAGTTTTCCCTCCCAGGTTAAAAGAGAGGGCAGAAGAGAAGTCTGGGTGGGAAGCTGGATGACACTCTCTCCACTTCAGGGCAACTTTGTCTTTGCCTTAATCCTCTTTGGTCTCCAGGACAGAGGGACTAAGGACTCCTCTGCAACAGAGACACAAGTGCCAAGCCTTGCTGCTCTTTTTAAATTGCCAGTCTGACCAACTTTCAAATTAAAAAAAAAAAAGGGGTGGTGGTGGCCATTCACACTACAATGTGTATGGGGGCATCGGAGGTCAACTGGGAGAATCAAACACAGGACACCAGCTTTGCACAACCAGATCCCGTTGTTTTTCAAGACAGGGTTTCTCTGTGTAGGACTGAAACTCATTCTGTAAAACAGGCTGGCCTGTTACCACCACCTGGCTTTTTTTGTTTTAGTTTTTTGACACAGTTTTGCCATGTAGCCCTGGCTTCTGGCCTTGAATTCTTACTTTATGTGCATGGTGTTTTATCCATATGTTTGGGTGAATCCCTGGAACTGGAATTAGATAGTTGTGAGCTGCATGTGGATGCTGGGAATTGAACTCAGGACCTCTGGAAGAGCAGCCAGTGCTCATTTAATTAACTGCTAAGCCACCTTCCCAGCCTGCCCTGGCCTTGGATTTTCGACAGTCCTATTTCAGGGTCCTGAGGGTTGAGGTTGTTGTCATGTGGCACCATTCTCAACATAAGGGTTCCTTGATTTTTTTTTTTAATGGCAAAAATGGAGTCATCCTTCCCCAATGTCTTAATGTACTAGGTGCAACAAGCTAATCTATCAAGACATCCACCTAAAAATAATGGACCTTCTCAAAACAAACCTTCATTATGGCTTACTGAGAAAGCCCTATTCTTGAAGCATTTCTACAGAAACAATAGGTGAACAAGGACTGCATTATGTGTTTGGAACCAAAAATCTGAACATGATTCATTAGCAGGATACAATACACCCAAACTTCTAAAGGTGCTTTCTGTCACCTGAACACTCTGAGACTCTTCTCACCCCTGTGAGGGACAACTGTTCCCTTGCCTAGCCTGAGTCCAGACCCTGGTCTGTGATTTAGTGTGTGCCTGCCTCCCTTCAACTCTGACTCACATCTGTGCGGGTTTGCATTATCTCTTGCCAGTGCTTGTCTACATGACGCCTCACGGCTCCCCTCACGGCTCCCTTCCTCTCAGCCCATTCTTTCTACTGCAGTAGTTAGCTGCTTTGACACTTGTTGATTACATTCTTTGGCTGACTCCAGGGTGAGTCCAGACTTGCATGCTAGCCCTCCTGGAACAGCTTTGTCAGCATCTCTCATCCTGTCTGTCCTTCCATTTCACGTACTCAGTCCTACTTCCTGATGTGTGTTTAAGCCAGATGCTAATGTTGTGTCTTCATTTGTTTTGTTTTCTCAAGACAAGTTTTCTCTGTGTAGCCCTAGCACTCCTTCTAGACCAGGCTGGCCTCAGATTCCCTGGAGCTAGAGTTTCAGGTGTCTGTGAGCCACCTGATGTGGGTGCTGGGAACCCAACTTGGTTTTTCTGCAACTATAATGTATGTCCTCAAACACTGAGCCTACTTTTCAGCCCCCTTCGTTTTGCTTTATTTTGTAGACAGGGTCTGTGTACCCTGGCTGTCCTCCAACTAGCTCTGTAGACAAGGCTGGCCCCAAACTTAGGAGATAGGCCTGCCTTTGCCTCCCAAGTGCTGGGATTAAAGGCATGCACCACCACCACCTGGCTTCCATGTTCTTCTTAATGCTCCTTTAAAGGGACCCCGAGATCCTAATGGGAACTACACTTGCAGTATCTCATGCCTCCAGGACAGTCATTCTTCCTCATCTGCGTTATGCACCTGTTAGTCCAAATTCTCATGTAGTACTCCAATCGAGAGCCTCTTTCTTCCTCAGAAAGGTCTTCTCCTTACCTCCTACTAAAAGGTCTCTAAGTATAATGCAAGGGACTGGTTTCCCAAGTGTGGGTTTACTCAGCCGCTTTGTTTGCAGTGCGGTTTCTCCTTCTAGCGACAACTCTAAGTACCCTGCATTCACTGCCTTCCAGTACCCACTTCTGCAGCTGAAATCGCCCCTGGTCTTTCAAACACATTCTGAGAACAGTCCACCACTTATTTGGGCGTTTTATTTTAGTTATCTTCTTGTTTGCATGTAACTGTTTTTTGTTGCTGTGGTATATATAGTCTTTTCTTCCTCTTGTGACATAACCATAGCACGAAGCAGAGATTTTGAGGGTGACCTTCATCCTTCTGTCATGGCGATGAGTAAAGCAGCACACTGATAGCTAAGTCTCTGGCGATGTCTGTAAGTCCATGGTTCCCTGAGGAAGGCTGGGATCCCACTCACCACTCCCTCTTCCCCCGACTGCAGGTAGGCTCAGCTGAGGGCCCTCCAGTGCTCTCCCTCAATGTCTCTGAGTATCATACTTTCTGTTATCTCCCAGTTCATCTTTTCAATTTTGAAAAATAAATTATACCAGTAAAATGAATGTCGGATTTGGTCTTTGATCTAAAAACCATTATAGAACAGAGAGAAGACTAATCACTAACTGAAGGTAGCTCTTTGTAGAGAGGAGTATAAACTGGGGTGACAGACCAGATAGGCATAAATGAAAATTACTTTTGGTAAGTCATTAAAAGGTTGAAGGGGGGAAGGATTGAGAGATGGCTCAGCAGTTATGAGCACTGGTTGCTCTTCCACAGGACCCAGGTTCAATTCCCAGCACCCATTTGGGAACTTATAACAGTCTCTAACTCTGGTTCTAGAGGATCTGACACCCTCACACAGATATTCGTGCAAGCAAAACACCAATGCACATAAAATAAAAAATAAGTAAAACATTTTTAAAAAAGGTTCAATGGGGGGTTGGGGATTTAGCTCAGCGGTAGAGCGCTTGCCTAGCATGCACAAGGCCCTGGGTTGGGTCCCCAGCTCCAAAAAAAAAAAAAAAAAAAAAAAAAAAAAAAAGGTTCAATGGGTCAGGATTGCATGCTTGCCCAAGTTCCCACATTTCCTCTAAGGAAATGCAGTTATTATCTTAAATAATGCACAGAAGGCTCTGCAGAGAACCGCGGTAGTGCCCTGTTAAAACATGTACCAGACTAGAGTCCAAAGGAAGAAAGACACCTTACATCTATGACCCCTGAGATATCAGTTAAGATGACAACAGAGCCCCCGGGAGCAGGCCGTGTTTGTTTCCTCAGCACCTGGGAGTGGCTGGCTCCAAGCACAGCCTGAACACGCTTGCCCAGCAGGATACCTACCTAGTTGTCAAGGTGAATTCATCTGCACAGGTGACCCCCAAACACATGTCCAATTCTAAGCAACTGCTCACGCTGTTCTGGTAGCAGCAGTTTGCAGAACCCAGCTACTCTGGAGGCAGGAAGCGGGGCAATGTAGGAGGACGCTGTGGGAGGAAGACTAAATCTTCCAAAACACAGGCTCTAACCAAAAACAGTACTCAGCAACTTAAGCACCACATCCTATCAGGACAGCAGGCGGAGGAGAGCCCAGCGGCTTTGGGCACCCTACAGTCACTTCAATTTGGTCTTGGTCACTATAACCACTGAGCACACTGTGTCTTTGTTTATGAGTTTTCCTTGCCACAAGCAAAGCTTAAAAGCTGCAGTTCAAAGTGAAGTATGAAATACGCTGCTGGGATCTTATTAACCACTTACCGACTCCGGGCTTGAACCGAGTATTTCCTGACCTTCTGTTTCTTCCCTTATAAAAGACAGAGAACCTGTTTGTAAGGCAGTGGTGAAACTGTCCACTGTGTGTAAAGTGAGTAACGTGGCGTGAGGTGTATTGTAAGTAGCTAGAAAGCAGCAGCCATTGTTCTAATTGCAGTTGATCTTTCTTTCACTATCACACTAAGTTAGAGCAGCCGTGTTAGAGACAGCATATACTGACTCTTATTGCAAAGTCTCTACAATATCATATTAGCAGTAACAATTTCTGGAGACCTCATAAAATAAAAAATACACTTGCTGTTGTCATTAATATGATCTTTAATAAGTGGAATAATGCACCATTTTACAGCAAGCCTTTTAAACCTAAAGAACCGCCTTCAAACTTCCTTGGCCAATGTCTCTGTCTCAATACAATCTGTTTATTTAGGTTTATATATATCAAAGCATTTACTTACACTTATTCATAGAAAACTCTTCAGTGGCTTAATGTCAGCGTTCATAGTGGCATCCATAGATAATACAAAAGGAGAGTGATCTGCTGTACTCACACTCACACTGCTCCGTCACACGACTTATACAGCATGGCAAGGTCTCAGATGGCTTATACAAAAGCAAAATAACTGAAAGTAATTACTCATAAATTCACACACGATAGTCTATCTGTAATGTAAGAGCAAAACACACCAACGAAAGATACCCGTTAACAAGAAGGAGGGTTCTGAGGAAGTGCCCGTATTGTCAGCCTTTCTTTTCCAAAAAAGCATCCTCAGAAGTGAATACTTGGTAGCTTCTGTTTCTCCTGTCCATTCAGAAAAGGCATGGCAGCTACACGTCTTCCAGCCAATGTTTCAGCTATAACACCCTAAGAGTTATTTTACAGCTATCCATGTAAAGTCATCTGAAAAATTAGCAACAGAAAATTAAGAATGATTCCAGCTTACACAAGCCCATACAATAATCTCTATGGAAATAAAGAGAAGGCATACAACACTGCTTAAATAAATAAATGTTACCAGAAAAAAAAAAAAGCCACAGAAGTGAAGCAACTCAACATTAAATTGAAACCTAATTGCTTTGAATTGCGTTTTTTAGTCATTAGTTTTCTTATTCTTTTTTTTTTTTTTTTTTTTTTGGTTTTTTTTTTTCGGAGCTGGGGACCGAACCCAGGGCCTTGCCCTTCCTAGGCAAGCGCTCTACCACTGAGCTAAATCCCCAACCCCTAGTTTTCTTATTCTTATACATCTTTACAAATGTTTCTTTTATATGCTTACGACTGATATCAAGGCGGGGAGCCTGAGACAAGAGACTGATTACAAGAAACTCACTGCTAAGATTTAAATATACAGCAGACCAATGAGAACTTGAGCTTGTCAACTCAAAGAACAACTGTTTGCCTCTGACAGTGTGGAAAGCTGGTCACCATAGCTCACCTTCTCAAAGACATTGAGCTGTCACCAACGACAGCTGCTCACTTTTAGAAAGTCTTATAATGCTAATTATCCCATGAGGAAATTCCATGTCAGAATTACCTTTCCTAATCTTGATATTAAAAAACAAAACAGAATGAAACATTTGCCCCATCACGTACATCCACAATACCAAGAACAGAAAGTGTTTAAGCCAGTGCTTCAACTCCAAGGCTTAAATCTGCTGTAACATGTGGCCAATTAGTTGAGTAATTCCTTCTGTACAGTAATTACAGAACTGGGCAAGTTTTATGATTAATGAAATCAAACATCATGTTGATGTGAATTAAGTCAAATAATATGATGAAACATTACTATGCAACAAATACTTTTAAATATTCAACTAGATCTAATTGCTTGTTTGTTAGCATCTGAACTCTTTCAGTGTACAAACAGTTGAAAGGGGCCCTGAGTTTTTAAGTAATACTATGTCTAAAAGTGATTCCAAACCATGAAGATGTTTCTGGAACTTAAAATACTAATTAAATGGGGGGAAAGCATTTTAAAAAGAAAGAACAGTCAAGTTGTAAATTCAAGTACAGTCAATTTTCTTTTTAAATTCACTTACAAACTAGACATTCTAATGAAGCAAAAATACTTCTAAATATTCTTTCTGCTCCAGATTTTAATGTGGGCTGCAAACTACATTTTACAAGTGAATATGGATGTTTACAATGCTCATTAGAAACACCACAAACATCAGTAATAACAAAATGGAAAATTTTAAAAAGACTCAATAGATTTATTTGGGGCATAATCTTAACACAAAGTATAGCTTCTCAAAATTTATATGCCATGGGATAAATTTTTAAGAATTTCCTTTCTATGCAAACACCTAGTTTTAATCATTTAAGAGTTGAAATGAAAACTGTTTTAGTCCAGTCTATGCTGCGAAAACAGTGACAAGCATTTCAAAAGTGGTCTACAAAAATATAAAACAACCACGAATACCTGATTTTTGTAGGGTCTGCTTTTGAAAATTAGTTTTGCATTTAGTGTTTAATACAGTATTTGATAAAGAAAAATGTGTAATATTTGTTGTGGCTCAATCATAATACCCAAACATATAATACTTGTATCATACTGCAACATAGGTTAGCGTTTAATGGAAAAAAAGATACACAACTATATATGCACGGCTTTCTAGTTATATCTGTACAGATATAAAAATCATAAAACATACTTTAATAGAAAAATGTTAGATAATACAAAAATGTTAGGTGCTGATTTTCAGGTGGTCTGATGATTAAATCCAATGGTAACATCTTTATTCTCAATTCTATCAAACTACTGTGATATAAATTAACTGGCATAATTAATTTGAATATAACATAGAATTTTAGTGCTTTTAAATATAAATAAAGTAATTAAAATAGATTTGAGAAGAAAAAACCCTAAAAGAAGTGGAACAATTTTATCTGATGAACTGGTGTTAATTGAGAAGCCAGAAGCTGACTGAAGAGTGTTAGAGAGGATGACCGTCTCTTCTCTTCTCTCTACTGGGTATGAGAAACAGACCTTAAATCAGATGAGAGAGACTGAACAGGTATGAAGAAAACTTTCCTGACATATGACTGCAAGTCAGACAGTGGAGGACAGGTGCTATAAACCATGAGGGACTTAAAGAGAGGAACAGGTAGGTGTTACCACCTCTTTGGGCACATGGAGATTTCCTCGGTGTTAATGTGGACACTTATAGAAAAGTCTTTTTTGATAATAACCTTTGTTAAGTAGTTCAGAAAGTAGCTGGCTAGACAGAAAGAATCAAAAAGCAGTTAGGAAGGGATCATGAAAGGTAGTTTTTGGATGAAGTTTGCATAGTTCATAATCTAAAAAAAACTTAAAAAGAAAAGCAAAATACACCACAACCCACTGCTAGTCAAGGGTGTGAATATTTAAAACTATCATAGCCTAAAAGGCTCCTAGGGCCTATAAGGGGTTGTTACACACATCCTAGAATGCTGGTCTAGAACAGTAGAATTAGAATGTGTGCAGAATCTTTTAAGGACTTAAGGATATAAGGTAATTAATTATATATTTTCAAAAACCTGTGGCTAATCATATAATAACATATACATGACTGGTACTAAGCTCAACATAGGTTTATAAAATGTGATAAATATAATATCAAATTCTAATAGTGACTCCCAATGAAATATTTATGTCCATAAACATGACAAGAGGAAACCAATGTTTATTTTCTTTCCACTTTAAATGACTAATTAACAGAGAGTAAACAGGTTAGCTGTACCATATCAGGTTTTCCTTTGGGATTCAGAAGTCAAACTTGGAAATATTTTAAATAAAATTTGTAATTCCCACTGATTTGAGTGTTCCTTATATTCTCATTCAGAACCAACATACAGGTTCTGGAAAAAGTATACACACATCCAGAAGCTCCACAAGCCTGCTTTATAAAGAGTGTTAACCTTCTACTCTCTCTACAGATTATTTAGTTCTCTGGATTAACTACTTTTTCCTAACATTGATAAAACTGAAGCTTTAAAGATGGAGTCAAAGGATTGAGAAGACTGCGAGTTTACCTAAGACTCTTTTTTCCGAGTGAGGTATGGGGTCAGGTCAGGGAGCTCCCGCTCCATCTGCTCCCTTCACTGTCTCCTAGCATTTACCTTCCCTTTTGTTCTGCAATGTAAAGATATTAGGAGACAGGTACGACGACTGCTGAGATGTGGGCTGAACTTTGTATTGAATTAGGAACTGTTTTTAGCTTTACCTAACTTAAGATCATTAAGGAGCCTGTCTGGCTTACACAAAACCACACGTCTGCTGGAGCACAACATGTCAGGACACTGCACATCAGCTCATAAAGAATGTAGACCATGTGTTGTGCATAAAAGACACATGGAGAGACAGACCCAGGGTGAAATCCCAGGCATGTCTGGGATGAAACTTAGACAAATTTCCATTTAATTTTTATTTCCTCATTTGTAAAATATGAATATTAATTATAATAATGGTTGCTCTGAGAATGAAAAGATGAGTGTATGTAATGCCAGTTTTCAGCATGTCTTCACAAACTTCTACAGTAGCAGTATTTTTTAAATTATACATTTAAATTAGCTAGGATTTTTATTTAAATGATTTTACTCTATACATAATTCAAATCAGGTTATTTCCATCACATGGCTCTGGTATATAACTGGTATTTTAAGGTTCCCTGTTGTCATTTATAATTGTGTGCATGTGTGTGTGCGGGTGGGATAGGGTGTTATGTGCATGTCAGTGGAGGCCAAAAAAGGGAACTGGATTCTGTGGAAGTTGTGAGCTGCCATGTAGCTGCTGGGAACTGAACTTGGGTCCTCTGTAAGCGCAGGAAGCACTGTTATTATTATGCCATCCCTCCAGCCCCACAACTAGAATATTCTTAAGGGAACTAACCATACTCTGATGTCCTATTATATTACTGTCCCGAGAAATCTTTTTAAATTAAATGATTTTCATTCAAAAGGCCTAAAATTAATTTCTGTGTGTGAAATTTTGTGGTAAATTCCATTTCGGCTCAAGAATCAGATTAAATAAATCTAACTAGTGTTAAAGGGATTTCTGCATGCTGTGTAGTACAGATTTCAAATTTTACTAAAATGACCTATACTTACTACCTTTCCTATTCTTCAAGCAGTTCAAGGAATTATTTGTTTTAAATACATTTGCATGAGATGGGAACTATAGAGATTTCTTTTATCTGGCATATTAATTTTTGAAGCATTCTATTATTAAACATTAAAGACTTGAAAAATTCACAACTGACTGGCCCTAATATACACTGTATAAGAATGTAAGACAATTTTTCTGACAGGAAAAGATCAGTTGGACCTCAAAGGGTCATTTATTCTTAATGTTTCAAATTGGAAATGGGAGGAATATAATTTATTATGATTTAAAGTTGTCATACAATTGGAAAATAAAAATTCTGAAATGCATTTGAAAGCCATTTGGACAAAAGAAATGAGTGAAAGATTCAAATTATTTGTTACATAGACAAAGGGCAGTAACTAACTAGAGAAAAAACAAAAACAACTGTATGGAGAAGACAAAAATATATATAAGACTCTGAACCACAAGAGGGGCCATGAAACACAAAAGTCAGAAAGGAGTCCTGGGCACAGGTAAGACAATCCTAATCCTAAGAACTGAGAGCTCTCGTCAGTGCTGCGGCTGACTAAATGGAAAACGCTGTCATGTCAAAGCACGGCAGACGGCAAGTGAGGGAAGGTCAGGTACGAGTTAAACAGAAGGAAAGAGGATTACAAATGAGAATGGATTAAAATGGTTCAGGACAGAAGAACCAAAATCAGGACTTTGGAGATTTGCATTTAACTTTTTATCTCCCTGCTAAAACTGAAAACATAGTCAGATAATGGATATTAAGGATTCTGAGAATCTGAAAACCATGAGAACAATGTCTACAAACTGATAGGAAGCAATGTTTAGGGAAATTTTCTAAAATTTTTGACAGAAAGTGCTTTATTAAAAGACACAGAGACTGTTGTTTCAGAGATCATTAGTGACAAAAGAAGTAAAAGCATCGTGACAGCAAGGTCACGGCGCATCGTCAGCAGAAGACGCTCTATCACGACAAACATAGTGAGTGCTGCTCGCCATCAGAGAACATGTGAAACTGGCAAAGGGAGAAACTACAAAAGCAGTCAGTGAAGAACGAAGTTAGGAAAGACAGGGCCAATCTTAGTCTGCTCAACGGCCCTAAGTTGGCAGCAAGCCTTTCTTCCATAGGATCTGGCGAGCTGGCTGGAGCTTTCCACAGTGTTTTAGGTCACGGGAGAAGGAGGAATCACTTTTTCACATAGAACTGTCAGGCAGTGCTGGGAAACAAGGAACCATCCTATAGATTCGATTACTCCTGAAGTTACTATAAATAGGAAATGTGATTTAATTTGTGATGGTCAGAAAGTGAAAGTTACTATACTAATCACTTTGCCCAGCTATTTAAACATTCCATGTAGGTTTAGTCCTATACACTTTTTGATAAAAAATACTTCTTAAATAATGAATACAGACATGAACATAAACATAGAAAAATAAAAGGGAGAAGGCTAATATTTGCTTTCCTCTGTTTTGTTCTATGCTCTCTTATGAACTTCCAAAACCAGAACCAGATATACTTAGTGAAATGCCTGGAAGGAAACACTTAGCACTGGAAGGTTAGAAGACAATGGCATCTCAATAAATGTTTTGGTAAGTCCTGTGTGGAGCCCTTTGGACAGCGTCTAAGCATCTCCATAAGGAGAAAGCTGGAAAATGTTCATATTGTCGAAGACCAGGGAAAATGTTTCTTTCAACAATGGAAGAAGAATGTGTGCCCTGCTAGGAAGAGAGCAGATGAGAAAGCTTCTTTGTGGTCTACAGACTATTGCACATTCAAATAAAACACAAAAGAATGTCCAACAGATTATGGTCAAAAACACGTAACATATAAACTAGCTTGTGCCCAGAAATAAAACATGGATACCAGACACCGTTGCAGTCAAACCTGTCTTAATTTGCTTCTGTTTTAATGACCTTTAGAAAATGGTCCAAACTGATTATCAGCAATACACTGTTTTTGCTTTTTTTCTTAAAAAAATATTTTGAGACCACTTTTGATAAGCACACATATAATGTGGTCATAACAGACAAATATAACTTTAGCAAGACTAAACAAAAGTGCAAAACTTAAAAAACAAAATTAAAAAATATGGAAGCATAAGCTAAAGTTTTCTGCATAGCTGAAATCTATTTAAAGCAAGTCCTTGCTGCAGGGGTGGGAAGGGGTGCTGACAGGAGGTTAAAGCAGTTTTTTGTTTTTTTTTTTAAATGTCTTCTGCATGTTTAAATGATGCAAAAAAATAATTTCACTCCATAAGCTTGAAAACATCTCACAGACAATTCATTCCTATATCTTTAGACACCATGGTTGTGGCAGTGCCTCCCTCTGCGAGGTACACAGCAGTGCTAGATTTAGAATGGACTGCCCTGTCACTGCCATTGTTGTTGACCTCACAGTCCAGTGGCTCGGTGGAGATGACCCAGGTGGATGGGCGCCACCGCTTAAGAGAGTATGGAGTTTTCACACGTCTCTTGATCTTTTCGCCTGATCCTGATTTGCCATCCTGCGTTGACTCACCTACTGGAAACAAAAGGAAATGAGCTGTGTAAAAGGAAAATATTTACTTTAGAGGAGTTTGTTGGGCATATAATGCAGCTGATGGAGTGCTTGCCTAGAATGCAAAGGGTCCTGAGCTCCAACTCAGCAGCACAAGCGCCCCAGTCCTGGTGCACATGGCAGTCACGGCACCTTGGAGGTAGAAGCAAGAGGGTCAGAGGCTCAAGAGCCTCCGCACAAGGCCTGCCTGAGCTGTGTAAGACGCTATCAGCAAAACCAAACAAAACTACGCTGGATGGAGAACAAGGGGCTGAACTTCACAAACAGGTCAAGCCAGCATAGAGCCCAATGAAGGACATTTCTTGAATATGTGATGATGCTAGGTGATGTTTCTCTAGGCAAAATTCAACCAACTCAGTTTTGAGTCTTATCTAAAAAAATAATTAAAACTCACAAGAACTAAGAAAATTCAAAATTCTTCATTATATTCTCAAATTCTTTTGTTCTGGTGTAGACTCCAACTTGCTTAAAAACAGGTATCATTTGACTTAATGCTGACAGCAGGGCTAGCTGTGAGTGGGTGATGTACTCCTGTAATCCAAGTTCCTAGAATCCGAGGAGAAGGATACTGACTTCAAGTCCAGCCTCTGGCCACAGTGAGTTACTGAATGAGTCCTTGTCTCAAAAAGACAAAGCAAAACAATGTCCAAATGACCAAGTCATACGGTCTCTAACATGTAACAGTTTTGGAGGGATGACAATTTTCCCATTAATTCTGTTTTCATACTTGACAAAAAGCTTTATGGATACAGAAGCACGAAAGTTGTGTCAATTAGCTTGTAATATAAACCACTTAAGCAAAGAGCCAGGTTTTCTTTTCTTTGTGGTTCTGGAACTAAAACCTGGGTCTTGTGTATTATGGGCAGGTGCTCTACCTATGAGCTACACCTCCAGGCAAGGGGTAGATAATTTGCTATTCGGAGACCTTCTTTCAGTCCACTCTTTAGTTTAAGAAAGCATAAAACACATAAAAGAAGTCTCTTGACTTCTACAATTTATTAAGATCTGGGTGTGTTGGCACACTCCTAATCTCAGCACTTCGGGAATTTAAGACCAGCTTGGTCTATAAAGTAATTTTTCCAACCCCTTAATACAAACACACACACACACACACACACACACACACACACACACACACACACACACACACACGAACGCACACAGACACACACACACACACACACACACACTTACTCTGTATACCGCACACATACACACACATTTACTCTGTATACTGTACACAAACACACACACACACACTTTGTATACTGCACACACACACACTCTTACTCTGTATACTGCACACATACACACACACACACATTTACTCTGTATACTGTACACACACGCACAAACACACACACACTTACTCTGTATACTGCACACATACACACACACATTTACTCTGTATACTGTACACAAACACACACACACACTTTGTATACTGCACACACACACACTCTTACTCTGTATACTGCACACATACACACACACACACATTTACTCTGTATACTGTACACACATGCACAAACACACACACACACACACACACAAACACACACACACACACACACACACACACACACACACACACACACACACACACACACACACTTACTCTGCATGCTGCTGCCATCCAGGATATTTGTGGCTGAAAGATCCAGAGAATTGGGCCTCTGTGCTCTTCTGGGCTTTGCTGGCCCAGGGTCTGCAGCTGTGCTTGTAACACCTTGTGCAGGGACATCTTGTTCTGAACATGGATTGCTGTTGTTGTTATTGGAATTAGTTCGACCACCTTCTAATGGCCGTTCCCTCCTGTCTACCAAACGATCCAGAACCCCTTCATCATGGCCAGCCTGCTGCTCTCGTCTCAGTAAAGGTTCATGTTCATCAGGACTGGAATTGATATTCAGTCTGGTATCCTCACCAATAAATTGATTCTGCAGCATTTCTTGGGCCCTATGTGCCACTATGTTGGCTGCCTGGCCAGATGGCACTGCCCCATTGGCATACTGGGTTGTGGCAGCATGGGAATTAACATTGTGGCTTCTACCTGCCACACCATTCATAGTTACTGTCACCACATGAGGCTCTGCTGCATTGATTGTATTCATCTTGGCAACTCCAGTTTCTACTTGTTTCAAGTTTGATTTGTGCTTGTTGCCAAATTTTAGCCGGGGTTCTTTAGTTGAATTTTTGGTGTTCAAAGGCAAACTAGTAGGTCTCTTAGGAAGGTTCTGTTGCTTAGGGAGAGGATAGATCTGAGCAGGTGGAACATCAGGAATTAAACATGCTTGCCCATTTGCAGCCTGTGTGAAGTCCTGTTGTCCAGTCACTTCCACCGCAAGCTTTATGAGTGGATAAAGCAAGCTAGAACTGGTACTGCTCAACGGGTCTGGCCCACTGAACTGCTTCAGAGAATGCTCCATGAGATTCTCATCAGAGCTTTCCTTGAGGTTCTTATCAACTTCTTTTGGGTCTAGCTTATTAGTTTCCAAGTCTTCTTCTGTCAGCTGTAAGCAGACAGGGGTTGGCCCGAGTGACTGTGCAACATTTGTGGCATGCAAATGTGTCTCATCTGGGTATGGCATCTCAGATATCGTGGTCATGCCAGTACTTGGAGTGAGGCCGGTGGTGTTTGTGGTGGTTGTGTTTGTGGACAGGCTTGTGACGCTTGTTTCTGGGCTAGGGATTCGAGCTTGTGCTTGCTGTCGTTCATAATTAATTGAGTTTCGGTTCTTTTCTCCTATTGTCAACGGTGTGCTGGACATTGAATGCTCAGAGGAAATATTTTTCACAATGCTGTCAGTGTGATGGATTGAGTCTTCAATATATGAGGAAGAGGAATAATCTGGGTAAGGCCCGATTTTTGGCACACGCCTATTATGTGATAGGTTGCTTGAAGAGAGAGAAAAACGTAGACATTGAGAACACAAACTTAATAACAAACTGTTATCTATTCCCAGCAAACACTACTGATTCCCAAGCCCCACTGCTTTTCATTTTATGCTTTACAGTCTTTTTATTGCTTTTTTTAGTTGAATGTATACGAGGCACGCGCAGAGGTCAGAGGACTACTTGTGGGAGGTGCTTCTTTTCCAACATGTGGGTCAGGGATCAAACTCAGACTGTCAGGCTTGGTGGCAAGCACTTCACCCACCAAACCTCTCACTACTTCTATTTTACCCTGAATCATATTTAAGAGATTACTTCAAACTCCTGGTAATTGTTAACAGCTTGGTAAATTCAAACTTTATGAGGTTATTTTATGCAGTCTGTAAGACTGTGTGGAAATCTATATGGTTCCAGATAGAATTTTTATGGGCGCTCATTATTAACTTTGGGGCTGGAGGGGATGACTCAGTGGGTAAGTGTCTCAGCAACTCTTTGATTTCCAGCACCCACATGACAGCTCACAAATGCCTGTAATTTCGGTCCCTGGAGATCCAATGCCATCTTCTGGCCTTGGAAGAACAAAAAAAAAAAAATTAAAAAAAAAATACAGAAGAGTTAATTTAAAAAAACCCTCACCTATAATTTTATATCACCAGCAAAGAACAATACACTTTTAATGACCTGTACATTTGTACAAGTAGATAGTTTTGTAAGTAGAGGAACCACACAGGTGTGTTTATATTGTATTTGTGTAATCCTAGATCCAACAGTATATGCTCGACAAATATGTTATGGACTAGGTTCAAGTGGCTGAGCAATGAAAAAGAACATAGAATTTGTTCACTTTTCCAAACATGCCCATTTAAGGGCACAGACTAACAGTGCAGCATGTTCGCAGGAAGCCACTATCAATGTAAGTTGTAGAGCTAGGACATGAGGTGGAATATGACACTCAAAGGAACCAAGATTCAGGAAAATTCTTTAGTTACTGAGATGAACAGCCAGCAACAGCACTCCTGGGCACGACAGCTCTGGGCTGCCTATAATTATTCTTTCATTTATTAACCATTCTGTAATTATTTAAAATCTCATTACAGAAGGCATAGCCTTCACTGAGATGACCAAGGTACTGAGACATTAACAGATAACAGTATTACAGAAGAGACTCATCAGCTGTAGGAAACTAGGTTCTCAAAAGATTGCTGTATTACAGGGGATGACAATTTATAACATCAGATAACAAATACACTTGTAAGAAAATGTTGTTGTATAACCATGAAAGGGAAGTTAAGGATGTATGGAGAGGTTAAGGCTCAATAAAATAAAGCCTACAGTGCAAACACCTATTGAATGAACTATCATTTAAGGAAACTGACAAGAGACCAGAGGTGAGAAGACTCATTCCAAGTAGAGGTGAGTACACAAAGAAAGGGGGAAAAAGACAAAGGAAAGGAGAGACATAGATTGTTTTTCTTATCATTCAAGAAAAATTACCAAGTATTTAGAGTAAAAGCTTCAGCTAACCCTTTAAGTCTTTATTTTATGTATATAAACATTTGCCTGCAGATACATGTGTGCACCGTGTGGTACCTGTAGAGGTTAGAATAGGGAGTTGGACTCTTGGACTCAGAGTTGCAATGGTTAGGAACAACCATGTGGGTGGGTGCTGGGAACTGAACCAGGCTTCTCTGTAAGGGCAACCAGGGCTCTCAACCACTGAGCCAGCTCTCCAGTCTCTCTGCTGAATCTTGACAGATGAATAGATTGCATAGTTTACAGACTATAGGGTAGTGGAAAGCAGAATGAGGATGGAAGCGGAAGACTTTCTAGTCCTTGTAAAGTGAGAACGCTTGTGTTCAGAAGCTGCTCTCTACCCTCCTTGGCTTGTGAGAAGCAGGGTATTTAGCTGAAGCCCACTCTACCTATTTATTAGTAGTGTAAACCACACATAATGTAGACTGTTCTTACAGAGGGGAGTAGAAAACAGAAAAAATTTCAAGAAAAGTATATTTTTATTTACATGTCCCCTGGTAATATTTTCCTGGACATTTTCTTGAAACTTTTAAATATTTATTATATAAAGTAATAAAGTTGTTATTTTTACTCCCAAATACAGAACCAAGAATATAAGTGATCTATTTACAAGTACCAAATTATAGGGATGTTTTGACTTTTCACATTTTGAGACAAGCCCAGATTGGCCTGGAATTCATAATATAGTCTAAACTGGCTTTGAACTTGTGGCAATCCTCTTGCCTCAGCCTCCCAAGCTCTGAAATGACAGGCATTAACTACCATGCCTAGTTAATTTTGTTAGAAACCTTTTTATTTAGGATTTAAAATTATAGTTCTAACAAATGAAATGTCTCATAAAAACAATATTCGCAGTGGAGTAGAAGGCCACTTTTGGGTGATGTTACTGTGAACTTATTAGTAAAGTATTCTTTTAAGAAAAAAAAAATCACTGGATAGGCAGTCGGAAAGTCTTAGTGTCCAGTGAAACAGCAGCTGGGTCACAGTTTTATTTGCTCAAAAGAAGAGAGAAGACTACTTATAACAACAAAAGATATCCCACATGAATGTAGACATTCTTACACACGTTTTATAACTATGAAAATGTTTTACCCTTAACATTAAAGGCAAGTTATATTAATAAAGACTAATTATTAATTAAATTTTTCAAGATATTGTTTCTCTGTGTAGCTCTGGCTGTGCAGGAACTTTCTCTGTATACCAGGCTGGCCTTGAACTCAGAGATCTGAGTGCTAATAGTATATGCCAGTACAACTAGGTAATAAAAACTAATTTCTTTTCCTGTATCTTTAGATATAAAAATACATATTCTGTCTTTTTTTTAAAAAAAAGATTTATTTATTTATTATATATAAGCACACTGTCACTGTCTTCAGACACACCAGAAGAGGGCATCAGATCCCATTACAGATGATTGTGAGCCCCCGTGTGGTTGCTGGGATTTGAACTCGGGACCTCTGGAAGGGCAGTCAGTGCTCTTAACTACTGAGCCACCTCTTCAGCCACATATTCTGTCTTGTATTCATATAAATAAATATTTCTGGAAGAATGGAAATACTGAAAGGCTACAGCGATGGCTCGGTGTTTAAGAGCTACATTCTTCTTGAAGAGGCCCTGAATTCAGACCACAGCAGCAGAGCTCACAAACTGCCTATAATTCTAGCTCTGGGGGTTCTCATCTGATCTCATCTGCCCATCCCTGCTCCCACATACACATAATTAAAAGTAACAAAAATAAATCACTTAAAAAATGGAAGTTTATCCCTGTCCTTCATTTGGTGGCGGCTGCCAACACCTTCAGATAGATGCCAAACCCCTCCGGATCCTACCGTTCGTTCTGCATAGCAGTCGACATTGGGTTGACCGTTGGGCTCACAGACTTGTTTCTCTCCCATATCATCATGAGTTCAGCCATTCTCTCCTCAGCACACTGTGCAGTGAGCCGAGCCTCTGCATCCTGGTCCCAGCAGTCTTCGATTGTTTCTTTGAGTGACCTCACTGCCTATAGCATAAAATATACATCAGATAATATGCTGTTTTTAAAAACTATTCAGGTTTTTAATTTAAAATATATCAAAGAAAATCAGGTTTTGTGTGGTTTGTTTGCTTCAAAACAAGGTTTCCCTGTGTAACCTTGGCTGTTCTAGAATGCACTCTGAAGACTAGGCTGGCAGAGAACTGAGATCCTCCTGCCTCTGCCTCTGCCTCCTAGTGCTGGGATTAAAGATGTGTGCCACCATGCTAGGCTCCAAACTAATATTTTAAAAAATATAATAAAATACTCTTCTAAAAGAGTAAAAATGAGGGATTCCTAAAAGTAAAGGAGTAAGCAGATAAGGAACTTTTAACTTAGCTCCCTGAAAAGGAACAACTGTGGTATGTTAATGTGTTTCTTCAAGGCCTGGGATTTACATTGCTATTGTTAACTCACAACCCTGTTATCAATTGCCACTAATCACATTTCAAAAATAAGTTTATGGACCAGCATGAGGTGGCTCAGAGGGCAAAGTCACTTGCTGCATAAGCTGGTGATGTAAGTTTGATCACCAGAATTTAAACAGTTAAGAGTACAGACTGCTTTTCAAGAGTACCTGAGTTCAAATCCCAGCAACAACGTGACAGCTCACAACTGTCTAACTCTTGTTCTGACACCCTCATACAAATGTGTGTGTGTATGCATGCATGTTTTATTTCTGGATTTATTTACTTTATGTGTCTGAGTGCTCTATTTGCATGTATGCCTGCATGCCAGAAGATCCCATTACAGATGGTTGTGAGCCACCAGGTGTTTGCTGGGATTTGAACTCAGGACCTCTGGAAGAGAAGTCGGTGCTCTTAACTGCTAAGTTATCTCTCCAGCCCTAAAGTAATGTTTTTAATAAACAGAGCAGCTATAAAAGATAAACATTATTTTTAAAAGACTTAAAATGATACTTTAAAACACAGTAACAAAATTTCAGTATTTATTTGAGTAGCTAAATAGCAAATATAAGGGGACAGAAGAAAGAACCTGTGGAGTTGAAGATGGAAAACAAAATGATTCCGTGTAAGGCCAGAAGTCAATAAAATAAGGAGCAGAGATAGGAGACATGGACATGACCCCAGAACAGGAGCACACATGCTGAATATTCAGTGTAGGGCTTCCAAATGGGGACGTGAAAGGGGCAGGAGGAATGCCTGAACACATGGTTTGAAACTCCTCAAATTAAGCAAAATAAGTGAATCCACAGACCCAAGAAACTTGTCGAACACTAAGCAGGATAGAATAAAGCCACAGCTTCAAAAGACAACTTACAGCTGAAGTGTCATAAACCAAACCAAACCAAAACAAACCAAAACAAACCAAAAAAAAACACCCACCCCCCCCCCCCCGGAGATTCTGACAATGAGAAATTTCAAAAAAGACTCTCCAGTAAGATCAACAGCCATTTCTCAGTGGAAACAATTGAAGCAAGATAGGTGTGACATATTTAAAGCATTGAAATAGAAAACAACTGTTAAGAATTATATATCAAATAAAATTATCCTTCAATAATGAAGAAATTAATATAATCCCAGGTATAACAAATCTAGGGAGTGCATTGCTAGTAGACATGCCCTATAAGAAAGTTAAATGGGGTTCTCCACCCTAAGATTTAAAAAGTAATTACAAATAATTATAAGAGCTAATAGACTGTATTTTAAATAGCTCTTCCTTTTAAAGAGAGAATTAAGAAACCCTTACTCATTTTAATAAACTATACACCTCCTCCCTAATTCTTGTATTGTATTGTTACTGCAGTGAAACTGTTTCCCCCGCTCCTGGCTGTAACTTATCAGGTTTAAATGGATTTGTTGGAAGTAAACCAAGTATTACAAATCCCTTACTTAGCAACTTCATCTAAATTATAAGTAAAAAGTTTCTGGGTAAATCTTCATATGCTGCATATCCCACAATAGTAGGGATGCAAACAGATACTTCAAATAGACCTTAGTTGTGGTGAAATCAAACAATTTAAAGAAGATGAAAAGAAGTTGCAATTTATTATAACAAAATCTCAAAGATTTCATAGACAATTCCCCGTGGGGTCAGCAGCTCTGGAGAGCCATGGTAAAGAACAACTCATCCTCCCACCTATGAGGGCTCTTAAGGAGCTGCCCAAGTTCCCAGAGCAAAAACTGCATTGCGAGGCAATCGTGTGCATATGAAGATAATAATAAGCTCTGTGATGGCCATACACCTGAAGATCTGAAGCACAAGCTTGCCTTGACATTAATCTATTAACAAAGATGGCCAATGAGATAAATTCAATATATCTGAATGGAAATATACAGGGATTCTTTAGTCTTTGATATAACAATAATGAAAATATTCTATTCTACTAAGGCAATCCAAAAATGGGATGTGAAAATATATAGTAAAATGATTTAAATTACTATATTTCTTCATGCTTTTTCTTTAATTATAGTTAAGAAAATTAATTTGTACTACGTATAAAGATATAATGAATACCTTCAGAGTAATCATTACTACCTTCTTAAAAAAAGAGATCACTGAGGAAATAGGAAGCCTCCTAGAAATATAAGTATGACTGCAAAAGCTGAAATAAAAATTTTTGAGTCCATTCTGAGGGAGAATGGCATGTGCTGTGGTGTGCATATAGCAGTCAGAGGACAACCTGCATCGGTCAGTTCTGTCTGTCTACTCTGGATCCCAGGGACTGAAATACGTCATCAAGCTGGGTGGCCAGGGTCTTGGCCTGATGAGTTATCCTCCCATCCAGGAAATTAAAAAAATACACTGAAGAAATAACTGCTACCACGTCCTAGTGAGAAATTAGCCGAGGACTGGAAAGATAAAGCCGAGCACGTCCTGAACAACGTTGAGCAACGATGAAAACCAGATGGAGGCTGGAGGTGTAGCTCAGAGGGTAGACTGCCAGCATACACAAGGCTGCATTAGAGGACAACACCCACAGTCAGCACAGCGCACACACTTCAGAGGTGAAGGTGGGGACTAAAAGTATGCTCAGTTACATGGGTAGCCTGACTCCCACACTCCCACACACACAAAAGATGGAAAATAAAAGAAAGATATTCAGACTTGAAGTGTCAGGTTGTTCAATATTAGTTTAGTGAGAATTCAAGGTCAAAGAAATATAAGGAAAGAAGTAATTTTAAAAGAAATACTGGAGAGCTTCTGACTGAGGAAAGTTCTGAATTTTCAAACTGAAAAATCTATTTAATACCCAGGGGGAAATGTGAAAAGATCCATGCTAACACACACCCAAGTGAAATTTCAAAACTGCTTTGGTAAAAGAAGTCTTAACAGCTTTCAAACAGACAAGACAAAAACTGGGTGTGGTGGTAGACTCCACTGTGGTGGAGTGGAGGAGTGGCCTGCATGGGCTCATGCACGTGAATGCAGATCCTGTTTGGGAAGGATCAGGAGGTGTGTGCTTGATGGAAGAAGTGTGTTGTCACTGAGGGTTTCAGACTTTGAGGTTTCAAAAGCCCACACCAGGCTCAACCTTGTCTTCTCTGATAGCTGCCTACTGATCAGCATCAGCTGTCAGCTAATGCTTCAGCACCATGCCTGCCTGCATGACACCACATCCTGTCATGATGATCATGGTCTAACACTTTGTAACTTAAGCACACCCCCAATTAAATGTTTTATAAGTTGCCTTGATCATGGTGTCTCTTTACCTCTAAAACAGTCAGTCAGCCAATATGTGAGAGGTGGATGCAGAAGGATGGGGCATTTAAAGCCATCCCCAGCTATGCAGAGGGTTTGAGGGCAGTCTGAGCTTACTGAGAACTTATTTCAAAAGGGAGAAAAAGAGAAAGACGAAGCAGAAAGCAGTGGAGGTCTGTGGGAGATAGGCTGGTAGGCAAAAACACTATTGAGGCAAGCATGACAACCTGGGTTCTGAGCTCAGTCCTTGGAACACATTCAAAGAAGGATTCAGTGTCCTTTATGAAAAATCTCAGCACTTGTGCTGTGAGGTGGGCAATGGAGACAGAGCTGACTAGAAACTGATGGGCTAGGCAATCTGGAGTATGCAGTGTGGCAGAAACAGAAAGCGGACCCTGCCTCAACAAGGCAAAACCAAGAACTGACTGCCACATTGTCCTCTGACCCCCAAATGTGCACCTACCCCCAAAATGGAGAAAGATTGGACTATATCCACCTTTTCATTATGAAGACTGGAGGCTGGGGGACATTTTCGCTCTTTGAAACTGTTACTCTGTTAAATACTACTCATGTATGATACCAAGATGGAATGCTCTTAAACATGCAAGGACTTACGATGTTTAACACCTTACTCATATGGTAACATAATTACTTAAGTAGAACTTCAGCAAAGAAAGAAAATTATCTAAAAGTAAGAGAAAGACATAAGATTTAAAAACTGTTGCTTCGTGTGTAGAGCCTAAAAAGAACAGGAAGTGAAGACGACAAGGAACCAGGGAATCGTGGCTGGTGATAGTAAAAACAAGCTTTCCCAAAAGGCCAGAGCTTGTGGCAATATAGTAATGTGCTTCCTAAGACACCACGCTCAGTACTGTTGTACAGGAAATGTTCACACAACACAATTCTGATGTTTTTATTTTACTGAACTTCCTAGATCCACCTCTACACATCACCCAGCCTGTCTCTGACAGTGTTTTACATTGAAGCCCAGGCTGGCTTTGAACATGTGATTCTATTGTCTCAGTCCAATGGTGGGGGCCAAGTGTGAATCATCAAAGTTAGGTGGCTTCTATTTTTGCTTATCTAGTTCTAGTAAGAAGTCCTCATTTTCTTACCAGGCTATTTTCTTTCCAGGCTTCTGGGAACTTGGGTCTCTGCTTTTCTCTCGACACAAGAACCTGCATATCCTCAAATGTGGGATGGTTTCCAACTTCTGTCTGAAAAGCCATCTGGTAATCTGGTACAGATTCACCTGTGTATTCATAGAAAAGGATAATAGAATTTCTAGTTGTCTTAGAGGACAGATTAGCAGAGCTATTTCTAATATCAAATTATATAAATTAGATAGCACATTAGATATCATAGCATAGAAATCATGTATTAAAACCTTTCAAGAATATATGCAAATTTTAAGAGTCATTATTATTGATTTGATATATTGTAAATATTTAGAAGTCTCAAATTTTATTGATAAATAAAATATTTCCAATGTTACACAGATATTTTACTTATTCTTTAGTATTGAGGATCAAACTCAAGGCCTTGCTAAGTAAGTACTAAGTGCTTAGTACTAAGTATGAACATGCTAAGTACAGACTTTAACTCAGAGCCCCTAGACAGCTTTTGGTTTGTTTTGGTTTTTGTTTTTTCAAGATAAGATTTCTTCATATAGCCCTGGCTATCCTAGAACACACTTTGTAGACCCAGCTGGCTATAAACTCATAGAGATCTGCATCTGCCTTCCAAGTACTAGGATTAAAGGTCTGGTGTCTTTTTAAGTAAGTTTTCTACTGGGGAGCTCTTTCTCAAGCTTGATAGGTATTTTAAAATGAGACTGACTATTATTTAATTTAGGAGGAAAATATTACAATACTTGGTACCTAAAATTATGCCTGGATTCTAATCCCATATTAGAAAATAATGAAAAATTTCAGGATTTAGTACAATAATATGCAATCAAATAATCACTATGCCTTATCAAGTTATTGGCTTAATTCTAGTTCAGCCAGAATATATCAAATACCACAATTTTTTGGTTTTGTTTTGCTTTTGGAGATAGGATCTAGTGTTTTCTAGGCTGGCCTTATATTCCTTATGTAGCCAAGGATGGCTTTGAGCTAGATCCTCCTGCTGTTAATTCCTAAGGGCTTGTGTTACAGGGATACCCTACCACACCAGCTTTATGCAGGGCTGAGGACTAAACTCAGGACTTTGTGCATGTTATATGGCACTATAGCAAATGAGCTAACTTAGGGATCTAAGTCCTATATAAAAGAAATTTTATGATAATGACTATGTCATTATTTAATTTTCCTTTTAATAAGCAGCACTTAAATCTAGAACATTAAAGGACCACGATCGTCTCAGTATTTGACCAATAGGCACAATTAGCTGCTTACAGTGAAATACTGCTGACTTTTAAAAAATGTGATAAAGTGTATTAATAAACACACAGAGCCAAACAGAAGACTTTTTAAGACTAATACAAAGTGATGGCAGTCAGGGCATTCTGGTTCTAGTCTGTGCTCCATCTTTTCCTTGGGAAAGTCATTTAACCCTTGTGTGTTTCAATCTTCCTGTCAGTAAGTAGTAATGTCTGCATTCCTTGTCACCACAACACTGAAAGGTATAATGACCCAGATGAAAACAAACACAAAATATGACAAGCCTTTGTTTCTATTTGAAAATTCAAAAACAATTCTTGTCTTCTATCAGTACTTTAAACAACTTTAACAATTTATAAAAATTAATTGTGTATTTTTATAATCTACTCAGCAGAGCCCAAGTTATTAGACTACTGCATTGCATTTAAAAACAGGTGACATTTCTACATATTTTTAAGATTAAAGAAAACCAGTATCAACATTCAACTCTAAGACAAAACTAAAAGATTTAAAGTTGTTGGCTTATAGCACTTTGTTCCTTGAAACCTACCTCATATTACACAATCAATTCCAATTCAAATTACCTGTAAGCTGTACTTTACTGGCACAGCTGGTCTGCCTCTGACATGATGATGTATATACTTCCCAGTTATTATAATCATTAAAATTCTAACTTCAAAACTTACTATAAGAAATTACTGTATGATTTTGTGTAAATTCAAGTTTTGACACTAACAACTAGCAAAGAGAAGTTGGGAAATGGCTCAGTCTGTAGACTGTTTGTCATGTAAACATGAGGTCCTGGGTTAGGCTGCCAAAATCTATCCAAAAAGCCCACCAGTATGATATGCACTAGCACTGGGGAAGCAGAGGGAGGCAGACTCCTAGAGCTCCACAACCAGCCAGCTCAGCTGAACTGCCATGCCTCCAGCCAAAGAAAGAGACTGTTTCAAAGAATGAGGATGGCTTTCAAGGAATAATACCTGAGGTCAATCTCTGGCCTCTACACGAGTGTATGCATGTGCACATGAGTGCACACACACACACACACACACACACACACACACACACACACACACACATTCTCATTCACCAAAAAAATTCCACTAAATATTTACGGTTCTAATTCTAGTTTTTCAATAGACACTTAATTGGAGCTAACTTTATTAATACACTTCGGACATAAAGATGTTAACTTCCTATGATGATGGGAGATACAACCCTTTCTTAAAGCTTTATAGTCACTGGCTTGCTAAAGACAAGTCCTTTAATCTCATTTCCTTTCAAACTGTTGAAAAGAGAGCAAATATTTGACCCTATTGTTTAACACTCCTTTCCTCTTACCTCCTCTGGATTGGTTAAGTGTATGTCTACTTATAGAGTTATTTTTGATTCCCATCTCAAATGACATTATTTTATTTCTTTTCTTTCTCTTGCCTTTTTCGTTCTTCCTTCATCCAAACACTGTAGCACTTTGCTATAAGTGCTAATGCTAAGACACTTAACCCATTATTTTACAAATACTTTATAGAATCAGACTTCATTACGTTTTTGTTTAACCTCAAAACATACTTTGTATTTTGAAATACACAAAAAAGTCTTAAAAATTTTATAATTATTATATAATACTCTTTAGGGTTTTTTTGGTTTTTTTTTTTTTTCCTTTTTTTTTCGGAGCTGGGGACCGAACCCAGGGCCTTCTACCACTGAGCTAAATCCCCAACCCCAACTCTTTAGGTTTTAAAAATTATTTTTCATTTTATATGTTTGTTTTTCTTGCTTGTATGTACATGTACTCTGTGTGTGTGTGTGTGCGCGCGCGTGCGCGTGTGCATGTGCATGTGCGTGCACGCACAAGTGTTTATCTTCAGAGACCAGAAGAGGGCATTAAACCTACATGGTGGCTAACAACTGTCCATAGGTACCAGGTATCCGTGTGGTGCACAAACATATATGCAGCCAAAAGTCATTCATATACTTAAAATAAAAATACAAAACTTTTAGAAGGTTTTGAAAAGTACCCTGTATACCTTGCTTGTGTTTTCCATATTCTGTCATACAGTTTCTGTCTTCTTTATTTAACAGAAGATCCTCTTAATCAAATAATAATAATAACAATAACAATTATAATAAAAATAATAAAATTATTCTTAAAGCCCAGGTGTGGTGATACTTGCCTTTAATCTTAGCATTTGGGAGGCAGAGGTAGGTCAATCTGTGAGTTTGAGGCCAGCCTGATCTACAGAGCAAGTTCCAGATCTGCCAGTGCTACACAGAAAAACCCTACCTCAAAAGAACAAGTAAAAATATTCATGGGGGTTGGGGATTTAGCTCAGTGGTAGAGCGCTTGCCTAGTAAGCGCAAGGCCCTGGGTTTGGTCCCCAGCTCCGGAAAAAAAAACAAACAAACAAAAAAAAAAACTAACAAACAAACAAAAATATTCATAAAATGTAAAAATCATTGTATGGTTTGAATAAGAATGCTTGGTCACCAAGGAGTTGAACTCTTTGACAGGATTAGAAGGGTCAGGAGGTGTGTGCCTTGCTAGAGAAGTCTCCGGGAATGGCATTTGAGGCTTCAGTAGGCCATCTCACATGAATCAAGACGTAGCTCTCAGCTCCTTCTCCAGCACCTGCCTGTGATGCCTGCTGCCATGCTCCCTGCCATGACGATAATGAATTAAGCCTCTGAAACTATAAGCAAGTGCCAATTAAACGCTTTCTTTTAAAGAACTGCCTTGGCCACACAGTATCTCTTCACAGCAATAGAACAATGACTAAGACAATCCTAAAACCTAAAAAATAAAATAATAAATTCTTCAGTTATCTATCAATATTCCTCTTCAAACATTTCCATAGTTAACTCATCCTCCTGACTTAAACAACATTTGTTTTAAGTTCCTGGCTGCTGCACTCACTAGTTCTCAGACTTCTAGATAACTTCTCTAGGATCAGATGTCAACTCTGAATTTACTCTTAATATGCTCTTCTTAGAATCCCACTTCTATGGCAAGATTATATGTGTTGTGATGGCTAATCCATCTTGATCATCAACTTGAATGAATTAAGAAGTACAGCACCTCGGAGAGTCAAACATTCTGGGGTGCCTGTGAGGGCATTAGGCCATGAGAGCCTGATGATTCATAATATATGACATTATTGAAAGGTGGTAAAATGTGCGATATGGGCCAGTAGGAGTAAGTAGGTTGTGGAAGGTACACCTGGGGCTATATATATTGTCTGGCCTATTTCTGTTTCCTGTCTCCCGTGAATAGCTTCTCTGCCACACATTCCTGATATTATGATATACTGTACAAACATACAGGTTTAAGCAATTATAGATTGACATCTCTAAAACTTCAATCAAAATTTCTTCCTTTGTTGTTCTCAGATATTTGAATAGTGACAGTAAAAGTACCTTAATGTAATTCTCTTACTTTTTTATTGTTGTAGAATGATAACTAAAACAAAGAAAAAATCTATCATTTTAATCGTTTTTGAGTGTATAGTTCTGTGTCATTAAATACAAGTCCCACTGTTCATCTATCACCATTATCCATCTCTAGAATGCTTTTCACTAAGCTGAAACTCTATTCACCAACAAAAAACTTACCTCTGAATTTTAACCTTTTATAATCCTTTCTATTTGTTTTTTAAGATTATTGTATGTATGTGAGTACACTGTAGCTGTCTTTAGACACACCAGAAGAGGGCTTCAGATTCCATTACAGATGGTTGTGAGCCACCATGTGGTTGCTGGGAATTGAACTCAGGACCTCTGGAAGTCAGTGCTCTTAACCTCTGAGTTATCTCTCCTGCCCCAATCCTTTCAATTTTATTTATTAGCTTTTAAAATTAGTATACAAAGTAATGGGCTGCTGCTGCTTCTTTTTACATGGGTACTGGAGACCTGAACTTATTTGCAGAAAACTATTCTGGCATATGTATGTATGTATGTATGTATGTATATATGTATGTATGTATGTTCTAAAATACTGTTCTGTAAACAAGACTTAATTGCCTCCCTACTTATAAAACTGAAGGCTTTTTAATCCCTTTTTGGGGATTAAACCCAAATCCTTTGCACTTAAGAAGCAGGAACTCTATCAGCAAGCCATACTCCAACCCTAATACTATTGTTTATTATTTTTTAGAACAAAAGCAATAGTCATCTTTTAACTGTAGTACTTTAAAAACAAAATAAACAAACAAGCAAAAATGTTTATGAAAAGATGGCTCAACTCAGTAAAGTGCTTGCTATACAAATATGAGATCTAATGTTTAGATCCCCAATGTCCATGTAAAAAGCTAGGCCTAATGGAGTGTGCCTATAATACCAGTGCCAGGTGGTGGGTGGTTGGGTGGGGGGTGATGGTGGTGGTGGTGTAGAAACAAATGCATTAGTGCAATTTGATGGCTGGCCAGCAAGCCTAACTGAATCCATAAGCTGCAGGTTCTGTGAGAGACCTAATCTCAAAAGGCACAGAGCAATCAAGGAAGACATCTGGTGAGAACCTCTAGCCTTCACATCAGTGTGTATGCACATGAGCATGGACACACACATCTCCTTGGGCATGGAGTGCATGCCTGTGAAAGCTGCGCTCAGGAAGAAGAGGCATGTGGAGTACACAAGTTAGAAACTGGCTTGGGCTACTAAGAACGCACTAGTAAGTCAGGGCATCCATCCAGTGAGATCCTGTAGTAAGCAACAAACAAATCATAACAAAATAAAAGCAAGTTGTGGATTATATATGCTATTAAAGGAGTAATTCAGACATTCTTCTAAAACTAAAACTATGTGTTACAATGTTTAAAAAAGGAAACCTAACCAAAAAAAAAAAGGTGTGCCAAAATTCCAGTTGGCAACTACTGCTATTTTCAGAAAAATGTCTATTCTATTTCAGAAATTTTCTATTCTGAATATTCCATAATCAGATGGCAATGAACTGAAGGTTTAAAGGAAAAAAGATTATTGTATCAAATTGAGTTGTTGAATGTAAGTGAGAAAGAAGGAACAAGGGTATTGCTTCAAAACCCTGGTAGATCTAACAGCAGCTCTCACCGGGGAAGAGGTCTGTGCACCTCATGAACACCTCCCAGTAGATCAGCCCAAGCGCATACATGTCCACTTGCTTCAGTGCCGACTCACAGTCCCTCAGGTTCACAGCTCCTTCTAGCACTTCTGGTGCCATATAGCGGATTGTGCCAACCTGGTCAATTAAAAGTGGTATTTTAAAGAAAGAGAACACAGCATATCCTGATGGGCAACCATTAGCCCAAGGTCACATATAAAATGTACTCGTATAAATGATACTACTTCACCCTAAGCAGGTCACTGAGTATACTGTACTTTCGCAATCTCTCCCTCCTTAATAATTAAACAGTATTAACTGCTTTAGCAAAACCTGCCCATTGATGAGAAAGAAGAAAGCAATTGTTCCTATGCCAACTTTTAAAACTCCATGAGGCTCTAGTTAGCTGCCTAACTCTTTGCCCACCTTTGCAGTGTAGTCAATAATATAAAATAAAAACCATCAAACGTGGTGAGAAAAGTGCAAAGCAATATGTACGTCAGTTAATATTTTCAAAAACTGTGAATATGTGTGTATATGTACATGTATGTACGTGAAAGCAGAGAACAGGGTCAGAAAGGATGTTACATTGTAATCAGAGGGTAGACTGTCCTATCTCAAACTTGGTAACCTTACTTTTTTTTTTTTTTTTCGACTGGGGACCCGAACCCAAGGCCTTTAGCTGGCTGGGCAAGCGCTCTACCACTGAGCTAAATCCCCAACCCCGGTAAAAATCGTTACTCTTGCTTCAGAAGTCAATTCCTGGCTGAGTCTGGTAGCACTTGCCTAAAATTTCAGCCCTCAGTGATAAATTCAAGGTCAGATTGGGCTATATAAAGAGAATCTATCTCAAAAACCAAAACACAAACAAAAAAAAAAACCCCAACAAAACAAAAAGCCAATCTAATGAAGTTCCCTTTTAAAATAAACAACAAAAAATCAATTCCAAGATACTTCTGCATAACGTCTGTTCAAATGCGCTGGAATTTCAAAATGAACTGCTAAGCTTCCATAGTTCTTTACACAGTGTGTTTGGTATTTCCTAATTTTCTAACTCACAACAGTGTGTAAGTGACAGTGCACAAGGATATCCACTGTGAGAGAGTGCCATGATTCCAGGGTATGCCAGTGTGATGCTTATAGACTCACCTCACTTATAGACTCACCTCACTTATAGACTCACCTCACTTATAGATTCACCTCACTTATAGACTCACCTCACTTATAGATTCACCTGACTTATAGACTCACCTCACTTACATACTCACCTCACTTATAGACGACTCACCTCACTTATAGACTCACCTCACTTATAAACTCACCTCACTTATAGACTCACCTCACTTACAGACTCACCTCACTTATAGACGACTCGCCTCACTTATAGACTCACCTCACTTATAGACTCACCTCACTTACAGACTCACCTCACTTACAGACTCACCTCACTTATAGACTCACCTCACTTATAGACGACTCACCTCACTTATAGCCGCGTTATCTTCTTCCCCTGGGCGCACCAGCCTGTTTCCAGTTAGCCTCATGGACAGACCAAAGTCACTGATAACACACGTGCCACCATTCTTTACCAGGACATTTCTGCTGTTTAAATCTCGATGGGAAATTGCAGGTTTGTAATGATCTGTTTGGATAATTCAAATAATTAGTAATGTGTAAATAGAGCTATTGGATTAAGTTAACATGCAGATAATGGGAGTCACATACATGTAAATAAAAGATGGTGCTCCTTCCACCTGTTAGTTGTCCAAAAAAAAAAAAAGGGGGTGGGGGGAAGAAAGCTGGTTGTCAAGGCCCATGTTTATAATCCTAGCATTAGGGATGCAGAGGCAGGAAGATTGTAAGTTTCAGACTAATGTAAACGATACATCAAGACTTTGACTCAAACCAAACCAAACCCTACAATTTCAAATTATCACTATTTTCTAATAATTCCTCTTACATGCATATCTGGTAAGCACTAAGCATTCAACTGAATCTAATATAGTAAATATAGTTCTAATTCAAGTACAAGCTTGGTTTCCTCTTTACTTCTTTTTTTGTTCTGTGTTCATTGTTGGGTTGGCTAGTTTGTTCAGACAGGGTTTCACCTAAATCAGGCTGGTCTCTATATAGCTGAACCCCTGATTGTCCTGCCTCTACCTCAAAAGTGGTTTAATTACAGATTGGTTCTACCATGCTTAGCTTTCTCTGCATTTCTAAAGCACAAAAGGAGGAAATACCAAAAGGAATATTTGCTATAAATAAAACATAAATAAATATAGACCTGGCTAGACTCAACTTTAATAAAATAAAGTTAGTGAGCTTATTTAGAAAAAATATCAACTGAGAAACTATGGCTCAAATTTCTTTTTTTTTTTTAAAAGATTTATTTTATTATATGTAAGCACACTGTAGCTGTCTTCAGAAGAGGGCATCAGATCTCATTACAGAAGGTTGTGAGCCACCATCTGGTTGTGGGATTTGAACTCAGGACCTCTGGAAGAGTAGTCAGTGCTCTTAACCACTGAGCTACCTCTCCAGCCCTGGCTCAAGTTTCTCAAACCAGCACAATTACATTCTAAAGTCTTACCCTTATACCCACAAATAAGTGCAGCTATCATCCATCAGAGATGCTTCTTTTTGCAGCAGATGGAAATGTGAGTAACAGTCCACCATGAGGTGTTCAGCTCTAACTGGTATGACATATGCACAACACAAGGCCTACACTAAGACTCAGAACGTCACAAGAAGGACTGAACAGACCACAAGAGCCAGAGGACCAGACACCTGGTAAGAGGCTGTCTCCTATACAGAACAGGGAAGCTACATCCATGAAATCTCAACAATATGGTAGTCTAAAGGATACCGGAACCATGACAATATCAGTTTGATGTGCCAACAAAAATGGGAAAATCTCACATCTCAACACCTAGATAAAGAACTAAAGGCAATTAATGGCCACTGTGAGAGAATCAGTTCTCCTACGAGTGAGCCCCCTAATTGATTGCCTAATACAAAATAGTCAGCCCTATATGCCCCCGAGCAACGCTGAATGGATTCAACAGGAAGCATGCATTTATTTACTTATTTATTTACTTGTTTGTTTGTTTGTTTATTTATTCCAAGGCAGGATCTCACTATGTAGCTCTAGATGGCGTGAAACTTACTCTGTAGACCAGGGTGACCCAAACTCAAAGAAATTCACCTGCCTCTGAGTTCTAGGATTACAGACATGCAACACTGTAGCTGGACAGCAGGTTGTACTTATTCATGAGAGAGAGAGAGAAAAAAGAGAGAGAGAGAGAGAGAGAGAGAGAGAGAGAGAGAGAGAGAGAGAGAGAGAGAGAGAGAGAGGAAAATAAAAGAGAAAATTATAAACTGGTATGGCATATGTGAGCGTGCCTATGTTTCACCGTGTGGGTGTGTGGAGGGCAGAGGTCAGGCGTCTTACAGTCACTTCTTCACTCAGTTTACTAGTGACAGGGGCATATGGCACCCACCTTTGTTTTTAGTACTCTGGAAGCAGAGGCAGGAGAACTCTGAGTTTGAGTCTAGCCAGGTCTATGTAGAGAGTTCCAGAACAGCCAGGGCTACATAGTTGGACCCTGTCTCAAACAAACCAAGTGAACAGATGCTGGAAAGAGGTCAATGTAATTTAAAAGAAAATTGACACCAGTTCTCTTCTTGAATCTGAAGTCATTTTAGCTAGGCTGACAATCCTCTTGTCTCTCCCTCTCAGTACTGAGGCATCACGTTCACTGCAGTGCCTGGCTCTTTGTGTGGGTTCTAAGGAGCTGAACTCAGGCTTTCAAGTTTGCTCAGGAAGCACTTTACCACTGAACACCCCCAACCCCTGAAAGGACACCTCAAATATTTTGAGAAATATACTTGGGACTATTTTTGAAGTAATTAGGTAAAGCTATAAATTCAAATATATATGCTATTATACACAGTTTTCAGAAGCCAGTGCTATCACTACCTAGTGTTTGAGAAAATAGCTTTGTTTAGGTTAAAAAAAATTTCAGCCAGTATTTGATTTAAAACCTTGCTGAATCATGCAAACCTTGAAAAAGGAATTAGGATGATATTTTAAATTCTGTTTTAAGTCAGCTTCTAAAAGGAGTTATAATATTTAGAAGAAGGAAACACAGTCCAATGGCTAATGTGCTAAAACAATGAAGCAAGAGCATCAAGTTGCTGACACAGGCAATAACAGGTCAATCTTGTACTCAGGGAAAGATGTCAAGTAAATGAGCCAATAAATTATTCAAAAGAAATTATTTATATATGAAGCATCGGCTAGAAAAGATGATCCATGCTATTACATAATGGAACAAAGATGTAAGAAACGGATACATTAAAGTTCTCCTCACTAAAGAGGTCAGGGAGACTACAGAGCAATAACAGGTTACAGTATGATAAAATGTGGTATAGGAGTAAAAAGCCAAAAACGCACAGAGGCACGGTTTTCACAGCCATGCTATTAGGGAGCCTGTGCTGGGAGTGCACAGCGAAACAAAGTGAGAAGGCGAGGGATCTAACAGACGCTTTGGACAACCAGTCAGAGCACACGAGAGCTGCGGAAGGACTATAATACAGCTCAATCCTGGGCCAGGACGGCCTTCCACCCTCACTTAATCACGGAACCTAACACCGTCTCAGCAGCAATTCACTCAGCAAAGATAAAACAAGTGTATTTTTGGTCTCCAGTGAGGAAGTATGGATTAATATGGGCATAGCAGGAACGTCTGGAAGTGGAAGAGAACAACTCCTTTGTCCCTGTTTTCCCCTGCTACCTATAATATAACACAACAGACACTGAAATGACTTAAATGAAAGACACATGTAAAGGATGGCAGAGAAAAGACACAGGAGCCCTGAGTCGTGCCGCCACACTGCTCCTTGACAGTCTCTTTAGGTTCTGGTTTTGACTGTTCCTGAGGACTGAAGTGAAGCACCTTACGCACACTAGTCAAGTGCTCTACCCTGGCCTATAATCTCAATCCTCTCTCCAGCTGTCTCTTCCTCCTCCTTTCAGGAGCCAGGTTGCACTATGTCATCACGAGTGGCTCAGAATCACTAGAAATTCCAGGGTGGCCTTGAGTGGACAATCTTGCTTCAGCCTCCTGAGTCTGAGGATTCGAATATGTATGTGCCATCTCACTTGAACCCTAGAGGTTTGAAAATCCGGGTCTCACTATACAGTCCCAGTACACCTGAACCTTGTTATGTAAACTTAGGCTGGCCTCAAAGTCAGATTCACTAGCCACTGCTCTGACTGCTGGGGTTAAAGGCATGAGCCACCATGCTTGGCTCTTGAGATTCTTAAGTGTATATGAGAAAACCTTTTTCAAAAAAGAAGTTTCTTTATAAGTAAAGCCAGTGTATTTCCTCCTTTACTGACTCTAGCTAGCAGAGCATTAGTTTATAAAAGGATGTTTGAGTATTACAGCTTATGAAATAAAGATCCATGTGATATTAAAACTAATACACTGCTACTTATTCACATGAACAAACAAATACAAGGGAAATATAGCCTAGGTAACAGTATTAACCTGAGGTTCACAAATAAATTCAAGAGACCTAAAAATCCTCTAGGATCTTGTTGTCTGGTTTTATGATATCAGAGATCAAAGGCCTTATATACGCTAAGGAAGCACTCTATCATTGAGATACAACCCCCCAAATAATTTTTTCTAAAACTAGCTCTAAGTATATTTTTAGAAAGTCTTTAAATTCTTAATGAGATCTGTCTTGCTTTTCTTCCTGTTACGTTCAAATACGTTTCTTCATGATGGATCTTTCGATTAGTTAATATTCACATTTTAACAGTAGAAATTATATTTTTTCTTCTAAAATGATTAAAATTTTATTCATCATACCTCCTCGGGGTAATTCTGTGTGAAGATAAGCCAGTCCTCTTGTCACAGAATGAGCCAGACGGCAAGAGCTTACCCAATCACTTGTATGGAGACTCAGATATTTGCACAGAGATCCCTGTATAAAGCAAAAAGGATTTCAAAAATTTAAACTAATTTGCTTCAACAAGAAGAGGCAAGTTAGGTAACCTTCTGAAGAATTTGCATAGGCTAGGTTCCCAAGAAGATATAATAAGGTATTTTTGAATAAGAAAAGAAGAAACAGAGGGAAAGGAAGAAGGGTGGGTAAGAAAGGGAGGGCATGATAGAGGAATGGAAGGAGGGAAGAAAAGAGGTGAGAAGAGAGATGAATGAAGAGAATTATTAGTGTTTTGTTGTTCTTCAAGATAGGATCTTAGAATAATAGTCCAGGCTTGACTTAATTCACAATCCTCCTGCCTTAGCTTTCTTTCTGGGTTACAGGTATGCGCCGTGATACCTGGCTGAGTAATATTTAATTCAAATTCGAGCATAAGATTCTTATTTCATTGCAGAACACTAATAATAAGTTTACAAACAAGCAACATGTGGTGAAGATCTGATCAAGGGTACAATAAATGACAGAATCTCTTTTATGAAGAACTTACATTGGGATAATACTCCATCACAAGCAAATACTCCATGCGTCCATCTGCAGTGAGCCTCTCGTCTCCAACTATAAAGCGAGCAATGTTGTCATGTTCCATCAAAGGCACTCTGTAAATGTTTTTTTCATTTATAAAATTCTGACGGTTTGCAAAAGAAAATACTTTTACAGCAACTGGACGCTCATCCAAGGAACCTTTATATACTGCTCCATATCGACCCCGTCCAATCAGCTGTAAGTTTGTTGTTAAAAAGGCAAGTTATTAGTTCATATTAAAACTGAACAATTAAATTTACAAAAATGAAAACACAACAAGGAAACCCCTAAAATCCCCCATGATATACAGCAGCTCTATTCTGCTTTTAGTTTATTTATTACCAAAAGGCAGCTAGTTATCTGTGTGTGGTGTAACTGACTAATTTTCCAATAGGCGAAAGCTAAACACTTTGGACCAAATGAAAAGGAAAATCAAGGAAGGCCTAGATACACTGAAAAATAAGCAAAAGCAGTTAGAGAGTCTAAGACATTGAGGCACAGAAGAAAGGAATGCATATATGGTGGGCTACCTGTTTCTATGGGTTTTCTTCACTTGAAAGCTGACTCAAATCAGCTTTGAGTAGTGGAACTAAAAATGGCACAAAAGGTCTTTTGAAACAGAGGATGTAATCTGTGGCTAGAGCGTCTAGAGAGTGAGGGAAGATGCCTCCAAAAGAGAAACCTGAAGAGGGAACTCAGTGAACACATGAGACAGATGTACTAACTGAGCTGAGAATTGAGCTTCTATGTCTGTAGTATGTGTCTAACCAAGTCAACTGCTTACAAAAACAAGTAACAAAATCTCCACACAGGGCTAGAGAAATACTCAGTGGTTGAGAGCGTACTGATCTCCCAGAGGATGGAAGTGTGGTGCCCAGCACCCACTGCAGGAGGCTTACAGCTGCCTGTAACTCCAGTTCCCTTTCTAATATCCACAGGCAACTGCACTCATATATACACACCCACATGCAGAAACACATGCACACACAATTAAAATTAATTTTTTTGAAAACCAGTACACATTAGAAATTAGCAAGAGTCTGGAAGTTCCACAGTATATAATTACACATTATCTGTAATAAAATAAAAATCTACTCAATGCACAAAGAAATAACAAAATGTAACCAGTTCTCTTTATTTTTTGGCTTCTAGAGAATTTTCATTAAAACAGGTTGGTGGTTTATCATTATTTTATTTGTTTGTTTGTTTGATTGTTTTTTGAGAACAGCTTTCTCTGTGTTGCTTTGCTCGGCAGACCAAGCTGGTCTTGAACTGACAGAGATCCATCCACTTGCTGCTACCTCACACGTGTTGGATGAAAGATGTGCACCACTATCACCTGGCTAGCGCCATTCTTTATACATGGTTAATATAGCATTAGTTTATTATTTTTTTTAAATTTTGTTCGTTTTGGTTTTTGAAACAGAGTCTCAACATGCAGCTCTGCTATCCTAAAACTCTCTATGTAGACTAAGCTGGCCTCAAACTCATTATCTGCCTCTGCTTCCTGAGCATTGGAATCAAAGGCGTGTGTCGCCATGCCAGTCTTGTACCATTATTTTTACAAAAAAAAAAAAAAAAATGCAGTCCTCTGAAAAAAGTCTCATCAAAACACAGTTAAGCACATACCTTTAGTTCTAGCACTTGGAAGACACAGGCTTGCCTCAAATCCTGGGCAAAACTCCACGTGTCAGTTGGTACTTCTCTCAGTGTTGTAAACTACACATGATTTTAGGCACACTGAGACCTCCTTCTCTAATTTTTGTTATGGCAGGGACTCACTATGTTGCCCTGGCTGGCCTGGAATTTGAGGAAATTCTCTTTCTTCTGCTTCCTAACTGCTGAATCACAGGTGTGTACCACCAGGTCCAGAAAGACTTTCTAAATACTCGTGAAGTGAGTGAGTAGTGAGTGAGTACTAATTAGGAGAGTGGGTAGAGATTAGAACAGCCCACGATCTAAGCTTGGGCAGCTCACCTCCAGCAGCTTCAGGTTATCCAAGTCGAGGGAGGGCTCTGCCGCTGCCGCCTCCATCATGTTCACACTGTGTAGACCCTGTTTCCTGTCTCCTAGAAGAGTAACAACACCTATTAACACGCAGCCTTCTCAAAAGGAAAATGCCAACTTCTTAACATTACAGTTAAGAGGCTGGAGAGATGGCTCGGTGGTCAAGAACACTGGCTGCTCTTCCAGAGGTCCCAGGTTCAATTCCCAGCACCCATGTGGCAGTTCACAACGGTATCAAACTCTAGTTTTATGGGATCTAATATCCTTACATAGACATACATTCAGGTAAAATACCTATGCACATGAAATAAAAAAATTAAAAATATATTACAGCTAAGAAAAGCTGCAGCACGGGTTAAAACAAATCACTAAAGTAGAAATCATTCCCTTAATGAAGAAAATGAACAGCATGACAACAGAGATAATTCTGTGAGATGATTCCATGATGACTCAGTTTCAAAGTCTAAAATCATAATGCTGAATTTTCAAGAAAATGTATGACTGAGTGCTGATTTTCTAAACAGCCACTGTAATTCTAGCTCTCAGAGATGCAATGTCATTGTCTGGCCTCCAAGGAGCACACACATGACACACATAGACACACACAGATACACTGATAAAAATAAGTTTTAAAAGATTCTTATAAAACTTGGGGGAAAATATTTGTTGAAGCTAAAAATGGGGACTTCTACAGCAGATTTTGTGTTTGTACATAGATTTTCCACAGAGATTTTAAAAAGGAAACAATGGGGCTGTCAAGACAGTTCAGCTGGTGAAGCTGAACACCACCAAACATGATGACCTAAGGTTGGTCCCTCGAACCCACAGAGTAGAGGGAAAAACGACTCCTGCAAGTTGTCCTCCGACTTCCACACATGTATTCTTTACACAATAAATAAGCCAATAAATAAATGTAAAAAAATTTAAAGAAAATAAATTTTTATTAAATGGCATGTTTACCAAATGATGAGACCAAAAATAGTATTTCGTTTACCTGTCAACATTCTGTATCCAAAACATAAGGCGACTATCAAAACAGCTAATACAGAAACCGATGCCAAAGCAATGATTATAGTTTCATCCCGATTAGATGAATGAGGCGGACCTAAAGGAAAGAAAAGTATTTTATTTAATACCAACAAACTAGCTTTTAGAAAACCTGTATTAATATATAACCACATCAGTAATATTCTTACATAAAATTAAAGAAAAATTAATTGATTTGTGATAGTTATAAACAGTATGATTTGGTAACTTAGATTATCTTTTATACACTTAAAACACTTGTCAAGTATGATCCTAGTTATTAAAATATCAACTAGGGGTTGGAAAGATGGCTTACTGCTTGGGAGTATATACTGCTCTTTCAGAGGACACAAATCTTGTTCCCAACACCCACATTAAGCAGTTCACCACCACCTCTAACTCCAGCTCCACATGGTCTGACACCTTCTCTAGCCTCTGAGGGTATCTACACTCATACACACATACATGCCACGTAGCTGTGGAAGCTTGAATGAGAATAGCCCTGATAGGTTCAATACTTAACTACTTGGGAAGGGTTAGGAGGTGTGGCCTTGTTGGAGGAGGTGTGTCCCTGCAGGGAAACTGTTAGGTAGCAAAAGATTAGAAGTCAACCACCCAAAGAGTACATATGGAATGACTCATGACTCCAGCCACATATGCAGCAGAGGATGGCCTTGTTGGGCATCAAAGGGAGGAGAAGCCCTTGGTCCTGTTAAGGCTCGATGTCCCAAGGTAGGGGAATGCCAGGGTGGGGAGGGGGGAGGCAGGGGGAGCATCCTCATAGAAGCAGGGGGAGAGGGTATGGGATAGGGGATTTCCAGGGAGGAAACTTGGAAAGGGGATGGCATTTGAAATGTAAATAAAGTATCCATTTAAGAAACAAGATTAGAAGCATCCCCCTAGTCTCTTTCTCTGCCTCATGGTTGTAACTCAAGATGTGAGCTCTCACTTCTGCTCTAGCACCAAGCCTGCATGCTCATTGCCAAGCTTCCCACCATGATGGTCATAAACTCCACCCTCTGAAATGATAAGCCCCAAATAAACTCAGTGTTTAAAAAGTTGCTTTGGGGGTTGGGGATTTGGCTCAGTGGTAGAGCGCTTACCTAGGAAGCGCAAGGTCCTGGGTTCGGTCCCCAGCCCCGAAAAAAAGAAAAAAAAAAAAAGTTGCTTTGGTTATTGAGTCTAATCACAGCAATAGAGAAATAACTAAGACAGTAGTGGAAGCTGACCTTGACCTCACAGCAACCTTCTTCCCTCTACCTCCTAAATGCTAAGACTACAGGTGTACACCACTGAGCCCAGTTTCATAGTTGGCTTTAAACCATGTATTCAGAAGGCTTCAACATGTTGCTTGACTTCTGTGTGCCTCATTTCCTCATTTGTAAAAAGTAGTACTATGTAGCTCATGTGTCTGTCATGAAGCTTGAGGGGAGTCTAAGTGCTTAGTAGAGCATAAAAGTCTATGCAATCAATGGTAATTAAGATCATTAGTATTGATACCATTAATATTGATGAAAATGTTTTTGTGGGCAGCTAAATCTAAATTGAACCTGAAGCTCAGTCCCTCCACGTATTAATCTGACATTGAGAAAATGTCTGCATTCATGAATCCACGTTTATTTACTTGCAGAATGGGAACACATGTATCTAGATTATAAGGCTGGTATGAACATGCAAACATTTATGTGATACTCCATCTATGGGTCAGATCATATCTATAGCTGATCTATATATCTGTATCTTATCTATACCTATATCCTTGGAATGGATGTCCACAAACTTAGGATATACCTAGGAGTAATAGAACAGGGATGCAATAATTATATTAAGAGTAGAAACACATGAAAATGTCTTAAACAGAAAGAGAAAAGTGGAGGATACACAGGTCACCATGTTTAAATATCTATAAAAAAATAACTAAATTCAAGCAGTGTATATTCAAAACAGTAGTCTTTACAAAATACAAAACAACTGCTTATCAGTAAACAGTCTAATGCAGAATAAGATTGTCAGAGTTTCTATTTCCCATAAAACATCATGACCAAGAAGCAAGTTGGGGAGGAAAGGGTTTATTCAGCTTACACTTCCACATTGCTGTTCATCACCAAAGGAAGTCAGGACTGGAACTCAAGCTGGTTAGAAAGCAGGAGCTGATGCAGAAGCCATCGAAGGATGTTACTTACTGGTTTGCTCAGCCTGCTGTCTTATAGAACCCAGGACTACAGGCCCACGGATGGCACCACCCACAGTAAGGCCTGCCCACCTTGATCACTAATTGAGAAAATGCCTTACAGCTGGGTCTCATGGGGCATTTTCTTTGGGTAGGCTCCTTTCTCTGTGATGACTCCAGCTTGTGTCAAGTTGACACACAAAACCAGCCAGTAGAGAGATCTCCTATGAAGTATCTGTTTGGGTTTTGGTATAGGTAGTGTCTGCCCAGTGGCAAGGCCACAACTATCCCTACTTAAACATTCTTTATACTCAGTGAAAATAAAATATACTATATTTTGAAATTTTAAACTTATTATTCTGTTTGCTTGGTTTTTTTTTTGTCTTGTTTTTTTTTTTTTGACAGAGGACCTCTCTGACGACCTTTCTTCGTAAACCAGGCTGACTTTGAATTCAGAGAACCCCCTGTCTGATTTATTATGAGTCCTAGGATTAAAGGATTTGATTGACAATTTTAATTGTAGTCAATTAAAATCAAGCAGAATGTAAGTTAAAATTTTCTTACTTGTGGTCAAACTAGAATCTGTTAATAGCAAATAATAAACCTCAGTGGCAGTGTTTCTCCAATGAGTTATCTCAAGTTCTGCAAACAAAATGCCAATATAGTATTTCTAAAGAAGAATAGGTTGATGCTGTGAAATACTCTTAAATCATAAGACAATTACTAGGCAGTAAACTTTAACATACTGATAACTGTAGTTAGCAATACTTTCAACAAATAATAATTTATAGAAAGACTGGATATAGGAACTCATCTTTCGCTAGGGATCTAACTCAGTGGTAGAGCATTTGCCAAGCATTTGCAAGGTCATGGATCCCTCTCCAGTACACAGAAAAAGAAAAAAGCCAATCAACCAACCAATCCCCACCCTCCTACAAACAGCCTCAACTTACTACAATACTAAACCCTATATCAACTTACTACAGTAGGACAGTAGCATGTTTATAACTACATAAGCACACTGTAGCTATCTTCAGACACACCAAAAGAGGGCATCAGACCCCATTTCAGATGGTTGTGAGCCACCATGTGGTTGCTGGAATTTGAACTCAGGACCTCTGGAAGAGCAGCCAGTGCTCTTAGCCCCATTTCTCCAGCTCTGTTTATAACTATTTTTAAAGATTAAAAAGGAAGAAGAAGGGGTTGGGGATTTAGCTCAGTGGTAGAGCGCTTGCCTAGCAAGCGCAAGGCCCTGGGTTTGGTCCCCAGCTCCGAAAAAAAGAAAAAAAAAGGAAGAAGAAAATAAGAAGTATTGTTAAGGATATAGAGAAACTAAAAACTTACATACAGCGGATGGGAATATGCAATGTTAAAGATGTAGTAAACTGTTTAGTAGTTTCTCAAACCCTCATTAGAACTTTCATAAAATCTGTTAGTTTGTTCCTAGGCATGGACACAAAGAACTGGAAATAGGCATCCAAACAAATCCGTCCACAGCATCACATGTGCAATGACTACAAGGAGAAATGCGAATGTTCGTACACTTGTCAATCAATAAACACGATGTAACACACCTACAAAGATGACACACTAAAGGTCCTGTATTTTACGACTTCATTCATATGAAACATCCACAACGGTAAATCCACAGAGACAAAAGGCAGGCTAGAAGTTGCTAGGCATGGGAAAAGAGGGAGAAGGGAGTTATTTTTTACTAGATAGAGAATTCCCCTTGTGGGGTGATGAAAATGTTTTGGAACTACATAGAAATAATGGTTGCGCAAGATCATTAAAGTATTGAATAGTATATTTTTAATCTAGCTCATTCTGTTATAAGATTGTACCTCAATAAAATAACTTATTTGAGAATTTGTTGAACTCAAAAAGGAAATATTATTTCAATGCACATATGATTGGATAATTTGTAGTTTTTAAACACAAGATATATGTCTTTCAACATAAAGTAATTTATAGAAAGACTGTATATATACATTTATGTGTGTGTGTATATTTATATATTTTTTAAGTGCCTTCAGATTATCTTTTCTTATTAAAACTATCAAACCCTGGGCTGGTAAGTCTGAGTAAGGTAATTGCCATCAAGCCTAATGATCTGAGTTCAATTCCCATGACTCATATGGTAGAAAGAACCAATTCCCAAAATATGTCCTCTGATCTCTGTATAAGTACCAAAGCACAGTACCCCATCCACCCCAAGGCACAGCACGTACACGCGCACACAGAGCTACCAAAAACAGAACAAACGAAAAACAAAACTAATACAGTGCACCTCCCTGTCTATGGGGATACATAACGGGAGGTTTAATGGATGCTCATGATAGTACTAATCTAAATTGCTTCTCCTAAGTTGTGGGTTCCATATTTTTATATCAGCAAACTAAACTAAAAATACTTGAGAGAAACGCAGAAAATTCCAAAAACAGAATTCCATCTTGCCATGCACTAAGCACTACAATGGACCACATGAAGGAAGTGATGTTTGAGATGCCTGTCTGCAGCTCCTGTCATTCCAAAGATCTTCAGTCTCTCTCAAGGCTAGAACTATGATGATTTGTTCATATTGCATGTTTACAGACTTGTTTTTTGGTCTTTTTTTTTCTAAGCAATATGGTAATAAAAACTATTTACATATCATTTAAATTGTATTATCATAAGTAATCTAAAGATGATTTTTACAAAATATAGAGATAATTTAAAATATCAGGAAAGGTATATGCATGGGTTGTATGTAAACATTGTGCCATTTCATGCTTCAGAGCATCTGCTGGGTATGCTGAAGAATGTATTGTTTTTTTCTTATACCTCTGATAAAGTTTAACTTGTAAATTAGGTATAACCAAAACAAAAGGTCAATGATAAGTAATAACGAAATAATTTATTACAAAGACAGAGAGTAATAAAATTGTCAGCACCACTCTAATCATTCAGGACAATTACTAAATAAATAAAATGCAATGATGACAGCACCTGTGATCTGACAACTGGGACAGCTATTAAGCAACTACAAAGCCAGGTTCTACTGCTGGACAGACACCACGGCTAGGGCCACACTTATAAAAGGAAGCATTTAATCGGTGCCTTGCTTACAGTTTCAGAAGATTAGTCCATAACCACCATGGGAGGAAGCAAGCAAGCAGACAACGTGAACGTGTGCAGTGGTAGCTGAGAACTGCACATTCTGATCCCACAGGCAGCAGCAGGCAGGCAGAGAGAGACTGGGCCTGGTGTACACTCTTGAGACCCCAAAGCCCACCCCCAGTGATACCTCCTCCAACACGGTCACACATCCTAATCCTTTCCACTCATGGGGACCAAGCATTCAAAAATGGGAGCCTATGGGAGCCATTCTCACTCAACTACCACAGAACGCAAGCCATATGCATATGGTAGAAGAACAGCTACTGAATTCACAGCTCACGAGATGGTGTCGGATAGTGTTAGACTGAGTCACATTACTCTGAACTGTGCACAATTAAAAACTTACACATTGCTCATTTCTAGATTTTACAATTTCACATTTTTGAGCTAAGGTTAACTGTAAGTAACCAAGACCTCAGAAAGTAAAACCTTTGGTAAAACAGAAACACTGTATTTTATTTTATAAAAATAAAATTTCAGCTAAAATGAGGATACACACCAGTAATCCTAGCACTTTGGGAGATGGAAGCAAAACAATCAGGAGTTCAAGAAAATCCTCATCAATACAGTATGTTTTGAGGACAGCCTGGGCTACAGAATGAGACTTTTCCTCAGAAAAATGAAGCAAAAGTAAATAAAGACAATATCTAGGTTCTTCTCAAATTAAAAACAAGAGGCATAGTATTTTGTTTTTGATATCAGTAAATAAGAAGTAGAACTACGGTTCAATGATTAAAATCACTTGCTGCTCTTACAGAGGACTCAGGTACAGCATCCGCATGCCTCACAGCTGTCTAGAACTTCACTTCTGGGAACTCCAATGCCCTCTTCAGGTTTCTGAGGGCACCAGGCACGCACGGAGTATACACACATACATGCAGGCAAAACATTCCTATACATAAAATACTAAATCTACCAGTAAATAATACTCATATTTTATTTTGTTATAGTCAAAACAATACAAAACAAAGCAAAAAGGTGGCAAATGAAAGACAGGACAAAAGGAGAAACACTGAAGTAGCAAGAGTAGTGACATTTAAGACTGAGAGGATTAAAGAGACAGAAATAGCAAAGAACAAAGACCATGGAGAAGGCTGGTTGGAAATATTTTCTTCATGTCAGATTCAGCATTCTAATAGGTAGTGCGTATCAATTTCCTTCTGAAATTTCAATTAGGAATCTTTAGTCCTCCCTTTGCTGTTACTTTTAATAGACTTTATTATTGTTATCATCATAATTATATTATTATTATTACTATTATTATCATCATCATCATCGTTGTCGTCGTCGTCATACTATGTAGTTCTGACTGTCCTGGATCTCACTGTAGACCAGGCTGGCCTCAGACTCACAGATATCCACTGGCCTCCTCCTTGGGTGCTGGGATTAAAACTGTGTATTACCACACCTGGCAGATTTAAATTTTTAGAGCAGTTTTAGGGTTATAAAAAATTACCCAGAAAGTTTCCATACACTTACTCTTTACCTCTCCTGTAACTTTCTTTTGTTAGATCTCCACGAGAGGAAGGCAGTGGTGGATACCTTTAACCTAGGACTTAAGAGATTAAAGCAGTAGGATCAGGGGTTCAAGGCTAGTCTTGCCTGCATGGGACTTTAAGGCCAACTGGGGCTACACCAGAGTCTGCCTCAAGATCTTTTTAAAAGAAAACGATGTTTCATTTTCTTCTGTATTCACAGCCTTTGACAATGCTAGGCAAACTCTGCGTCACTGGGCTATAAGCTCAGGACCCAGCATACTCTCTTTTCATGATTCAACTAGTTCTAAATTGTAGGTGCCCCCCCCAACACTTTATAATGTCATTTGAAGTATTAAAAACATTTAACCTTTAAGTACAATCTAGTTTCTTCTTTTGTAGCCTGTTACTCTGACATCATATCTAGAAACGTGCTGTCAGAATTGGTGGAAAGGATTAATGGCACTTGTCTATCATACATGCGGGCAAGCTCAATAACTCACTGTGATGGGGCTGGAGATACAGCTAAGTAGCAGAGGACGGGGACAGTGCATACTCCCTAAACAGACATATTTTATTTTCAAGACACAGCAACATCTCTAGGAACCAAGTGTGGCTCAGTAGCAATTATATAACATATGAGAGGTACTGCTACCTGGGGGGTAGGAGGGATTCCTTTCCTGTTACTGGTGGTTCTAAACATTACATATTTTTTTCCACAGAGTAAAAGGTATTTAAATATATAACTGAAAATGGAAAAATAGGAGCTTTAATTTATTAACTCAAAATAGAAAGGGTGAAAAAAAGTATTAAGGGACTTTTAAACATGTTAAAAACCATACATATGGTATTTAAATGTCTCAAATTAGGAACATTCCAGGTTATGTCATATAGTCTAAAAACTTGATACCACTGAAAACCTGCCAGGAAAAATATTGCAATATGTGTAGTCATATGTGTGTAATAAAAAAAAAAGCTTTTGATCGGAAAACTCATTCTTTATTTCTTTTTTTTTTCTTTTTTTTCGGAGCTGGGGACCGAACCCAGGGCCTCACTAAATCTCCAACCCCTCATTTTTTATTTCTTTAAAGTAATTCTTTTTAAAAAGATTTTTGTTTTATTTTTAATTATGTGTGTGGATGCATGTCTGTGAGTGGGTATGAACATGTGAGTGCAGGTACTCCCTGAGGCTGAGAGAGAGAGAGAGGGAGAGAGGGAGAGAGGGAGAGAGAGGAGAGAGAGCAAGCGTGCACACACATACACATGTTCATATAGGCTCTCCAGTCATTAAAATAATTCTTTTTAATTCTTTTTATGTCATAAGTTATATATCATACCCTAAATTTCTTATTTCTTTGCCCTAATATACCCTCTTTTTCCTCTCTTTTAGTTTCCTCAGTTAAACATTCAGCCAAACATAAACAATGCTAAGTATGCCTATGTGCAAAGGCTAGGCTTTCACAGGCAAATACTTCCTGAGTACAGAACAGACAGGGACCCGTGGTCTGCCTCATTGGAGCCTGGGATGTTTCTGTTTACATATCCTGGAGCCAGGCGGGGGCTACTACTGGAGGCAGGCTGTCTGCTTCCTTACTACACTCAGCTTTTGTGTGGGACTGTGTCAAAGAAAGAACAACATTGTTACATGTGCAGCAACCAGCAGGGAGAGGTTTAAATAAAACACAGCAGTGGTTATGTCCTCTGCTTAATCTTTAACCACTCTGAGCAGAGAAACAAATTAGCCCTTAGATTTTTTTTCTTCAAGAAATGCATTTTTCACAAAAGCAAAATAGCAAAATAGTACAATTTAAACCTCAAAGCAATTAATGTAAGAAGAGCTTAATGAATTCCTAAGACAATAATTAAGACTGCTAAAATATTTCCATACTATATCACATAGCTTAGTATTTTCAACAAACTTTTTTATATGGAATGAATAATGTTGACATAACTAATATGCTTTGAATAGTACATATACAGTAACCACAATCAGATTAATGTTTATATTTAGTATTTTTTAAAAATTGAGTAAGGGAAAGACTTTAAATTTCTTTTTATTTTTCAACAAAAATTTAGCACTGAATATTTAAGGCCAATTTTAATTTAACTTAGCCTGGTTAAACATTCTGACCTAGCTCTTAGATTACATAAAACAAAAATAACAATAAGCAAAAACAAGCCATGGCCTGCTAATTGTCAAGACATTTTATGTTTGATTTACAAAAGAACCGCAGAAAAATGAAAACACACACACACATACACACACACACACACACACACACACACACACAACTTTTAGCTTCCTTATTTGTAGTTTAAAATTTTTTTAAAACAATGTATTTTGTGGCAGTGTGTATGCCTGACTGTATGATCGTGCACCAACTTCACACAGGAGCCCACAGAGGCCAGAAGAGCACGCTAGATCCTCTAAAACTAGAGCTGCAGGTGGTTGTGAGCCACCATGTGGGTGCTAGGAGCTGAGTCGTGGTTTTCTGAAGAGCAGGTGGTGCTCTCAATCGATGAACCATCTCTCCAGCCCAGTCTTTTACTGCCCCTCCCCCTTTTTTTCCAAGACAGGGTTTCTCTGTGGAGCTTTGGCTGACCTGGAACTCACTATGTAGACCAGAATGGTCTTGAACTTAAAGAAGTCTGCCTGCGGTCTTTTACTTCTTAAAGTTATCTTATTTCTTGCTTTTCAGTTACTCAGTTGTGATTCCCCCCCTCTTTTTAACTTTACTTTAAAATCTGAAATGAAGATAAAGAAAGTCTTCTATAAAACTAAGTAACAGGAACATAAATTTAAAATTTCATTTATATGAATGAGGGTCTAGAGTGGTCAGACTCATAAGATTACAAAGCCAGTGCAGTCACCAAGGGTTTGGAGGGACCAAGTAATGGAAACTTGTCAAATAAGTATAGTTTCAATTCTGCAAGATCAAAGAAACTTTTGGAGACTATGTGACAGTGTAAACACACTTACAAATGCTAGCTTTGCACTTAACAATGGAGCCAGAGAGATGGCTCAGAGGTTAGAGCCCACAGTTTTCAGAAAAAAAACCTCATTTTTTAAAATAGTGATTGTATACATGTAAATAAAAATAAAATTGAGCAATACGAATTTTATAAGTACTGATACTGTTAGCATTTCTTAACATTGTAATTATCTAGAATGTTAGATCCTGAAATATTTTACTCAAAATACTTCTTAAATTTATGTCTCTTAATTTTTGAATACACAATACACTGACACAAAAATTTAGAGCTATTTAGTGGAGTCTTCTTAACATCTCTAGTTCTCAACAATGCATACGTGCACAAACACACACAACCACATACACCTGTGGTTTGTATCTTACATGTGTATCTTTTCAGAATTTCCTTATGTGTGTAAAATACAGAGACAAATAGGAATATATGGCCATATTCTCTTCTGAAGAACTTAATATTCCCTTGAAGAAGCTTATCTTGTATTTAATCTGAATATACTTTAAAAATCTCTCTAAAACTTCATATGATTTCTTTATACTATTGTGGCAAAGTTAACCTGTTCTCTACTGGTGTAACAATATTGAAATGAGTAATTTTGTCTCTAATCACTTCAAATGACAGGCATGTACACTAAGGTAAATAATAGCTAATGTTTGTTGTCAATTAGCCTACATCTGGAATTAATCAGAACGCAAGCAGCTGTGCACAGCTGTGAGGAATTGTCTTGATTGGATTTTTTGAGTGGGAAGGTCCACCTAAATCTAGGCCATAACTTCTGGTGCTAGCTCACTTAAAAGGACATGGAAGAAGAAAGCTTCTCAAAGCTTGTGGCCTGCTTGCCCTCATCGCCACCAGCAAACTCGTCTATCCTGTTGCTGGGATTAGAACTCACTTCTTTGGGATTCCAATGTAGACTGAAGACTAGCTAGCAGCTTTCTAGAAATTCTCTGGGACGCTAGCACCAGGTAGACTTTGCTGAGACATCCAGATCTTGTGGACTGAACAACAGCTAGATTCTATGCTTTTCTGCATTCATTAAAGTAAAGGACTACTCAGACCAGAGCCTATAAACCATTCTAATAAATCCCCAGACTAATAGGACAAAGGACCAATTCTCAGAAAAAGAACTCTTGAGTTTGGGATTTATTCTCTGGGTTTTTCTTTTCACTGTGTGGATTAAAGAAAGAATAATGTGCAATGTATTACAACATTTTCAAAGAATTGTTAATCATGAAGCACATTAATGAATTGGAGCCATCACAGAATGAATAATAACAATCATACTCTAGGAAATATCTGCGATGATCTGAATTATTTGTCCCCCAGAACCTATAATCACATGGACTGTGTTTCTATGACATTATTAAACAATTTTAATACTTGAAAGCCATTCCAGTATTCTGTCCTGTGTCCCATAGCTAATCATTTCCAATTTATTACCATGAAATAATTTTTTAATGAATAACAAAACTTATTTTAGAAAATATAACTGTTTTAATATCTTGGGTTCTTAGGCTGTCAAATATTTAGGCAGCTGTATTAGTTCATGCTAGTGTAATATATACTAAGTAGAACAGTTAAGAGGGCTGATTTATTTCCTTACAAGTTACATAAAAATTCTTGAGAAATTTTTCTCAAATATTTGAAGCTGTTTCTCCTGGTAAGGGTACTAGAATCATACACATGAGGTGAAGTATGAGTTGGGAATAAGGATGTTTCTATAAGTGATTAGAAAGGATTATCACTAGAGTCCAGATCTGAAAGCGCACACACACACACACACACACACACACACACACACACACACAAAATGTTGCTGAAGGAAGGCACCAGCACAGAAAGGTCAGGAAGCTGAAGGACAGTGGCATGGCAGGATGGGGGCATATGATACTGAGATAATTCAGACTGTGTCCTCCTGGTGCACTAAGGCTGGAGTGCAAAAATCCTGTATTTTCTAGACTGTCTTGTAGATGACACTAAAGGGTCCACATATCTTTGGGAGATCTTTTTTTCCTTACCTAACAAATATTGTATCAGCAGAGGCCTGTGTTGAGTCCGTACCTCTTAAGTACAGAAAGGTTTTACAGGAAACACTTTACAGGTATAAAGTATAGCAGGAGTAGTTTTAGAATGTGCCTGCTTCGTGGGTATGGTAATGTGATTGTATGTTGACTTACTTTCTTTATCCATACATTAACTTTCTTGGTGGTCTGTTCTATGATGAGGCTTTGGAAGCTATCTCCGTGAGAGATCTAGCTAAATGTTTTCTCTATTCCAATGGTCTTCCAAGGGTGCCCCGTCCTTGGAAGACCATCACCACTCCCTAGGAGGCAAATCAAAAAACTGGGTGGAGTCAACAGTTTGTTTTAAAGTTGCTCCAAAAGATTCTGATTATGTTAACATGTGAGAATTTCTGTGGCTTGACTGTGATTTATCACCTCCAAATTTTATGTTAAAATTTAATCTCTATAACCAAGCATGGTGCACATGTCTTAAATCCCAGTAGTTGGGAGGCAGAGGCAGATAGATCATTGTAAGTTTGAGACCAGCCTGGTCTATACAGAAAGCTCCAGGCTAGCCAGTGCTACATAGTGAGACTCTAAAGGGTCTTAAAACAAACAAACCCTAAACAAAAAAACAACAATAATTTATTTTCCACTATAAGATATCATTAGGAGATAGGAGCAGATAAAATCTTTAAGAGTTGTTAAGGCTCTGCTTTCATGAATGTAATTAAAATCATTAAAGTAATTAATGAATCAGAGGAGTTAAAGAGACATCTGAGGAGTAGGTCTGCTGTATAACCTTGGGTTAAGTCTTTTACAAGCTCTCATCTCCTGCCTACCCAGCCCAAGGACTCTGCCAGCAAGAAAGCCATCCTAAGATGTGACCCTCTGAACATAGACCAAAGCTGTGAGTCATAAACTTTATAAGCTGGCCAGTCTACACTATCACGTTTGAAGAATGGAAAATGGAGTAAGGTAAGACTTGTGTTATCATGTCCGAGTAACTAATGTTCCCCATCAGTAATTTGTTGTCACTTTTGACACTGTGGCTTCAGACTTGTGGCCTCAGAACTGTTCTCTCTCTCTCTCTCTCTCTCTCTCTCTCTCTCTCTCTCTCTCTCTCTCTTTCTCTCTCTCTCTCTGAGACAAAGCCTATGTACTCACTGTGCAAAACCCTCAAATTGACAGATATTTTCCTGCCTCTGCCTTTTGAGTGCTGGGATTAAAGATATGTGCCACCAAACCCAAAATATACACATTCACAAAAGTGTGGCTTTAAATAAAACTCTGAAAGATATATACTTTTAATGACTTATTTTTATTTTATGTACATTGGTGTTTTGCCTGCATATGTCTGTGTGAGGGTGTCAGATCTCCAGGAGCTGGAGCTTCAAACAACTGTGAGCTACCATGTGGGTGCCAAGACTTGAACTTGGGTCCTCTGAAAAAATATCTAGTGCTCTTAACTGCTGAGCCATCTCTCCAGCCTCAAAAGGATATATTCTTATGTTTCCTAGTAACCTATGGCATTTGTACTTGGCAGACAACTTAAACTTATCTCCTATGAACATCTTATTTACTATTACATAAGACATTCTCCAGTACATGTTGTTCATCGCTGAGTGTGTGCCTTTTTAAATTAGCAGATATAAGCTCACTAATCACACAAGAATGCACTGAAGCCATATAGCTAATCGTGTATGGGCCTTTTGCTTTTATTCAAGTGACAATTTTATATAGTGTGATTCATTTCCAATGATATAAAACATTGAAAACTTGCAAAAATATGTGCAGATACATTTGTACCATCAGCACTTGAAATCTACTCACCTGTATCACATTTTACTGAGTGTTGCCATGGTTTGAACGTGACCTCCTGTGATCATAGAGTAGCACTTAATATCCACTGCAAAGGTGGGACCTTTAAAGGGTGCCAAGCCATGAGAATTTTACCTCTAGGAATAAGTTAATACAGTCACAGGCATTTGTTTCCTATAAAAAGGCTGAGTTTGACCCTTCCACGCTCACTCTTATGTTCTCTTGTTTTCTTCTGTTTTCTAACATAGGACAGACTTATTATCAGATTTTCACATTGTCAGCCAGATACAATTCTGTTGATTATAATTATCCAGTCTCATAAATTTTCATATAGTAACACAAAACTGAAGAGTAAAAAATCCATTTTTCACTACCTTTGCCCATGTCTCAATGTCTCCACTATAGAGTGGAGCAGGTTATCTATGGCTCAGAAACAGAAAATGGTTTGTGTGATATAAACATCAATGTATTTTTATTATTATTTTCTAAACTAGGAGCTTCAGTGAAGTGGTAAATGAAAGGTTACTGCTGAGCCATCTTCCCTTTAAGTAGATTTCTGAGCCTGCGACTACTGTAAGTGGAGCTTCCTGGGCCACCCTAATAGAAGTGTGAACGACAATGGTGCTGAGGTGATCTGAACTGTGGGGGCCCGCTATATAAAATTGTCACTTGAAAAAAAGCAAAAGGCCCAAAAGGTGCCAGAGGAAAGTAATATTAGTGTGTGGCAAAGAGACCAATCTTGTGATATTTTGGAAAACAATGGGGTTATTTTCTGCCCTTGTCCAAAAAAGATCTGCCGGACAACGCTAAATTGAAAAATTATGGATTAACAGCTTTGGCAGAGAAAATGTCCAGACAGCCTAGTACTGACTGTGTTGCTTGGTTGTTGGTGGCCATGCTTATGCAGATCTATAATTAAGAGGAGCAAGTGGATTGAGGAAAAATAGACAAAATCTATAGTTTGAGGAGATAGGGGGCACCAGGAAATAGAATGGAGCTAAGTCCTGTGTTCAAGGAGATGAGGAGATTTAAAGAAAAAGATGACGCTAAATAGAATAAAGGGAGTGACCTCAGGAAAAGACCCCACCCAGCTAAGCTTCCAATTTGTGAAAAGGAATTAAAGAAAAGCTTAGGGCCAGGTGTGGAGTACACACCTTTAGTTCAAGCACTCAAGGAGGAGAGGCATGGGGAATTTCAAGTCCAGTCTGGTCTATAGAGTAAGCTCCAGAACAACCAAGCTTAGGCAGTGAAGGAAACCAAAATCAGAAAGTGGGCAAAAATGTATTTGAAGAAGGGGGTCATGTTCCAGCCCCAGAGAGCAGCAGAACTTAGCGGCTTTGGTCACATGGTTCTGGCTTTAGAGTCAAAGACTGAACAAAGGTTATGGAATCTCTCTCCACAACTAAGGAAAGCCACTGAGGAAAGGCATGTGGTAGAGATGTCCCTACATGGAGGCCAAGAGAGGCCACTTGGTGAAGCTGTGAAGGTGAAGCCTGGATTGCTTTGGAGACCCCAAGATGTTGGAGATGCCAGAGCTGTGGGATACCTGCCAAGGAGAGCTGCTAACAGGGAGTGGGACCAGCCCAGGAGAGAAGTGTGCTGCGGTCAACAGAGATGGAACAGGCTGAGATCTGAAGAGCGCTTTGACATCAGACGAGGAGATTTAGAGTTTGGAGCTTCTCTGCTGGTCTTCAGTCTTGCTTTTGGTCCAGCGCTTCCTCACTAGGCTCCCTTTCCTCCCTTAGAATGGTGAGTGCACCCTGCGCCACTGTATGCTGGACTGAATGATCTGCTTTTTCACTTGATTTTACTTGATTAAGAGCATTGAGTTCCTTGGGGCAGGTTTGATCTTCGCCATCAGGATATCTGATTTCTTCTTCTTGTTTCTTCTTTGTGCACAACTATTTAACAAACTGCAACCAATCAACCACAACCCTGCCTCTCAGGGCGCAAGCATTTATATACCCTCTGAAGAGTCCTTAGAATTCCAAAAGTCACGCACTCACAGAACCTCTATGCAGCTGGCACAACCACACCAGAGGCAAATCATAGTCACCTGCTGGACAGTCGGAAGCAGCCCCATATCCCACACCTGGGATTAAAACAAAAGCACATTCTTATAATATTTTTGTGTTTTCAAAGAAACCAAAATTCTCACTACGAGAAAGCCAAGAGATTCCATTATATAGATGGTTGAAAACAGCCATTTGGTTGCTGGGAATTGAACTCAGAACTTTTAGAAGAACAAGCAGCCAGTGTTTTTAACTGCTGAGATATCTCTTCAGTCCCATTCCTAATTAATTCAAAATAATTATTTTCCTAAAATGTGCACATATTTTTTGCTCTTTCTCCTTTTAATAAGTATAAAATGTGTCTTGTTTTGGCTCTTAACAAGCATCCTGAGCCATCCTTACTTCCCATTTTCTATTTAATGCTCTTAGAGAAACACTAAAAACTGAAGTCAGAGACTACTTGTGGCCCCATGCCAGTACTGGCTTCCCGACTGTAAGTTTTCTTTCCTAGCTTGGTGTGAGATAAAAACATCTGTTGCCAGATGCTAGAAATTATAATTTCTAATCTTAACAACACAGAATAAAATTATAATGTTATTTCCTAAACCTGGGTTTAGATGCAATTCAATCTTGTTTCTCATTGTCTGGCCCAACTTCAAAGTAATGAATAATGTAAGTGAAAAAATAAAAGAATTCTACATTTATATCCTGACACTCAAAAAAGAACTGCCAAAGTTCAATAGAATGAATTAGGTTTAATTAAGGAATTAAATATATATGAACAGTTTTTTTCGTACTTTTCTACTGACTTAATTATCTTGTTTATATAAATAATTAGGGAGGCTAATTATAGCAATTCTAGATATCTTATCAAGAAAATGTTCTATAATAAGTTTCCAAAAATTCTAATAATTATGTACTTCTTTCAAATTGTGAATTTACAAATATATGAAAATTTCTTAAAAGTATAACAAATAAATACTATAGATAGAAATTCAATCACTGAAAAACTGACTTTCTTCTTAAAATTGTGTTCATGTGTCTGTCTATGTGTATGAGTGCAAATGCCCTGGAGGTCAGAGGCATTGGCTCTCCTGGAGCTACAGCTACAGGCAGTTGTCCCCTGACCCATGTGAAAGCTGGGAACCCGATCTGGGCCTTCTGGGAAAGCAGGATGTGCTCTTAACCACTGAGCCATCTCTCCAACCCACAAACTGATTTTCTTATTAAGCAGAGTAAAGCCTATGACTATAAGAGACCTCAAAATAACACAGTTTACCTTTCTGAGTGACAAGACTTTTGGTTTTCAGTGCTGCATGGACCATATTAATGATTTTTTTTTCCTTCTTTCCCTTTTCTTTTCTTTCTTTCTTTTTTTTTTTTTTTTTTTTTTTTTTTTTGAAACAGGGTTTCTCTGAGTAGCCCTGGCTGTTGTAGAGCTTGCTCTGTAGACCAGAAAACTCACAAAAGATCTGCCTGCCTCTGTCTCCCGAGTACTGGAATTGAAGGTATATGCCACTATGCCCATCCTGATGAATATTTTTTTTTTCTCTAATTGAGAGAAAAATCTCAACTTGGTAGTAGTTTATCTATTACCTCTCAAACATTAGCTAATTGTTTTTTCTTTTAACACAGAAAATGCCAGCTTCAACCTTTAAAACAACAATATCTAGCTAATTAATATATTTTATTTATGTGTATGGGTATACAGCTTTTGTTTTATTTATTTTTAAATAAACTTTAAAGTTACTTTTATAATATTTTCTTTTCATTCACAACAATGATAAGCATTTAAAATATATGTAGGTGACTAGAAAGAGGCTCTATGATTAAGAACACTGGCTGCTCTTGGAAAGAATTTGGTTCAGTTCCCAGCACCCACATGGTGGCTCATAACCATCCATAACTCCAGTCCCAGGGCATCAAATAGGCGTGTGATACACATACATGCATATAGGCACAACATTCAAACGCATAAGCATAAATATATATAAAACTTTTAATTAATTAGATAATTTTAAGAAAATATTAAATAATATAGAAAACAGAATTCTTAGGGATATACAGTTACAGTGAAAATCATGGCAGGGTTCTTGAATTTTAGGAAACGATTATTTTCAAAATAGAATCTATTCCCTAATTTAGCTCATATCAAAATATAAATGGGCCCATTGTTTGTATACTTGTCTCTACCATTTGTTACTCTATAACATCAGGTATGTGACTGTTACATATCTAAGCCTCAGTTTCCTCGATGTGAACTAAGAAGATGGTAGAAGGGTTGGGATTTAGCTCAGTGGTAGAGCACTTGCCTAGGGCATAAGGCCCTGGGTTCGGTCCCCAGCTCCGAAAAAAACAAAAAAAAAAAAAAAAAAAAAAAAAAAAAAAAAAATGAAACGATTTCATGTTTCTGAACGGGTTACATTAAAACTTTAGTATACAGAGAGTGTAAAGGTACAGTGCCTGCCACATCCCAAGTGCTGGAAGGTGTTCTCAGCTGCCTCCCGGCCCCTGTTAAATCACCAAGTGCTTATCTTACGGGGTATTCTGAACAGACTGTTCAGAATAATAACTCTAGCCTCCTAGATAAAGTCAACAAGTTTAGTCACCATTCATTGCATGTAGGATAGCATTCTTTACTATTTTAAAGTTCAATACAAGTATTTTATAATTAAAACCCCATTAAATAGATATCTACAACTACTGTCTTAAGACCAAGGGGAAATCATGCTAATAATAGGACTGTTAATGAGTGAAGAAAGGATAGTGCCTTGGAAAAGTTAACAGTGTCAGACTCGGACGCTATGCAAAAGAGAAAGCTGAATGAAGAAGAAAAGTTTTATTTCCTTCTTGAGAAAATAAGACCTCAAAGGGAAGAAAAGAGCTTAATTTTCTTAATTTGACAATTTTGTCTGAACCTAAGTCTACTGTAAATTGTATATTAAGTAGGTATAGAATACTGTGTGTGTGTGTGTGTGTGTGTGTGTGTGTGTGTGTTTCTCCCCTTTGCCAACTCAGGGTTTCTCTGCCTAGTCCTGGCTGTCCTGGAACTTATGCTGTGACTAGGCTGACCACGAACTGAAACATCCTCCCGCCTCTGCCTCCCCAGTGCCGAGATTAAAGGTGTGTGCCACCACTGCCCAACATCATCGTTTTAAATTTAGATCTATTTATTTTTATTTTGGTGTATGGGTATTCGCCTGCATGATGTATGTGTACTGCGTTCATGCTGAGGCCTGAAGGAGGCATGGACCCAGCTGGACTCAGAGTGGGCTGTGAGCCACCTGTGAGTGCTAGACTGCTGCCCCAGCCCCAACTACTTAGTATTTTTTAAGGTTCCCAAAAAATGAAAGCAAGCAATTCTGTTCCAAAACTATGAAACATACTAGCAAAAGGAGAAAGTGAAAATTGAGGTACAGGGAGCATAGTAGTAAATAACTATGAACCCTTAGCCCTCATCTCTAGCCAGTTTTATCTTCAAAAACTATCTGGTAACATTGCCCTGACTAAACGGAATTTTTACTTCAGACTTCAACTACTATGAATTACAGAAAAATAATTAGCTTAGATTTCTAATTACAAAATTTTTTTGTTTTTTAAGAATTTTTATTTTTAAAATTTATTTCATGTATACGAGTACACTGTCACTGTCTTCAGACACACCAGAAGAGGGCACCTGATCCCATTCCAGATGGTTGTGAGCCACCATGTGGGTGTGAGCCACCATGTGGGTGCTGGGAATTGAACTCAGGACCTCTGGCAGTGCAGCCACTGTTCTTAACCACTGAGCCATCTTTCCAGCTCCAAAATTCTTTTATTTTTTAATGGTAGTAATTAACCTCCCTGGAAGATGCAATAAGTAACTATGCTTCAATTGCCAAAACTGGAAAAAGAAAAGCAATGATGTTTTTATTTTCTCATTTTTTGAACAGAGATGAAAGTCCTTGTCAACTAGAATTAGCTGGTAATTGTGGTCTGAATGAAAATGGACCCCATAGACCCATAGGGAGTTGCACTATTAGGACATGTGGCCTTGCTGGAAAAAGTGTATGACTGGGGGTGCAGAGGGGGAGCCTCTGAGGTCTTAGATGCTCAAGCTGGGTTTAGTGTTGGTGTCTCTTCACAACAACAGAAACCATAACTACGACAGTAATCTACAGTAAGAGTAGAATCTACATTGTAAATAGAATATAAGTGTTCATATAGCCCTTTTCAATATTATTAATAAGTGCTAGTACTTAATTATTTTAAAAGGTTCTATGTTTCAGGGGTTGGGGATTTAGCTCAGTGGTAGAGCGCTTGCCTAGGAAGCGCAAGGCCCTGGGTTCGGTCCCCAGCTCCGGAAAAAAGAACCAAAAAAAAAAAAGATTCTATGTTTCAGCAAAAGCAACTAGTAGACTATTTATTCTTTTAAATCTTTTAGTAACAGCCCACAAAAACAGGGACTGATAGTCTATAGAGATTTTATTGCTATGTGGCTGTCTTATGGTTTCTAAAAACCTATGAAATATAGTTCTATAAGAATTTACAAAATCACCAGGCAGAGTGGTGTAGGTCTTTAAGCTCAACACTCTACAGAAGCAGGTCTTCTGGCCTCCCCTGACACCTGCACTTACATGCATATTCTTACACACAAACACACATACACATGTAATATAAAAATAACATAAAATGGTTACTTTATTTTGCTTTGATGTGTTATATATTGTGTGCTTGTCTGTGTGTGGGTGGTATGCACATAGCTGTATTTGTGCTTGTGTGCTTTGTGTGGAAGCTAGAGTTCAATATCAGCTGTCTTCCTCTTTTACTTTCTACTTTCTTTTTGAGACAGTCTTTTCAATAAACCTGAAGCTCACTAATTTGGTGAGCTCCGGAGTAGTCCTGTCTCCATATCCTTCCTCCCCTCTTTGAGGTAATACATGCACTTCCAGCTTTAATGTTGATGCTGGGATTTCAAACTCAGGCCTTCATGTTTGAATAACAAGCACCTTACCTCATTATCCCTTCTTTAAATGAGATCTTTTTCAGATTCTCTTTGTCTTGTAGGGCACTAACATTTATAAATATACCCCTCCCAATTCTAGAAAGTTGGCTCAGTAGTTAAGAGCCCTTGCTGCTCTTGTGATGGTCTGGGTTCAGTTCTTAGCACCTACATGGCGGCTTGCAACCATCCCTAACTCCAGTTCTTCTGACCTCTTCAGTCTCCAGGCATGCATATGGTGCTCATGAATACATATATGCAAAACACTCATACAAAAAGTAAAATAAATCTAAAAATTAAAAACAAACAAACAGGGCTGGAGAAGTGGCTCAGTGGTTAAGAGCACTGACTGCTCTTCCAGAGGTCCTGAGTTCAATTCCCAGCAACCACATGGTGGCTCACAACCATCTGTAATGGGATCTGATGCCCTCTTCTGGTGTGTCTGAAGACAGCTACAGTGTACTCATATAAATAAAATAAATTCATCTTTAAAAAACAAACAAACAGGGGTTGGGGATTTGGCTCAGTGGTCGAGCGCTTGCCTAGCAACCGCAAGGCCCTGGGTTCGGTCCCCAGCTCCGAAAAAAAGAAAAACAAACAAACAAACAAATAACTCCCCCACCCCTTTTTTAACTAGAGTGCTCCTAATTTGAAGTTTATCTGGTGTTTTATCATGACTTGATTCAGTACTATAATATAGTGATCCTGCATCCATTTCTTTGTATCACGATGTTCATTTGACATTCATTAATATGGTAATTTTGATGACTTGATCAAGGTAATTTCCAATTCCCCACTTATAATCACCATTAATTAATTAATTAATAATTAATGATTTTTCAAGACAGGGTTTTCTCTGTATAACAGCCCTGTCTGTCCTAGAACTCACTGTATAGATGAGGCTGCCCTCAATCTTAGAGATGTGCCTCTGTCTCCCTAGTGCTGGATTAAAGGTATGCCCCTCCTGCCAGAGTCACCACCACTTGGCTGAAATAGGATCTTTTGTGGGCCAATCTTTTGTGAACTCAAACTGGCTAAATTCTGATTCTCCATCCTTAACTTCCCTAGTGGTGGAATTACAGGCATCTCCCAGCACATCCACTGTGGTAGTCTGAATAAGAATGGTGCCCCCATCAGCATATATAGATGTGGCCTTGTTGAAGAAAGTGAATCACTGGGGATGGGTTCTGAGCTTTCCAAAACCCACACCAGCCCAGTCTGCCTCTCCTGATGCTTGTCAATTAGGATGATCAAGATGTAGCTCTCAGCTTCTTCTTCAATGCCCTGACAGGATGATAATGGACTAAACCTCTGAAACTGTAAGTAAGCCCCAAATTAAAGCTTTCTTTTATAAGAATTGTAATAGAACAATGACTAAGATACCCAGATGAATTAGTTTCTCCTGTCTTCCCTCCTCTCCCTGTCCCTTCCTTCTTATTATAATCCAAGGGATTGAACCTAGGGATCAGCGAAAGCTAGGCAATAATCTATACCACTGAGCTATGCCCCAAATCCCAATTACTAATTTTCCCTTCACAATTAAATTGGAGACTTTTTTTTGGTTCTTTTTTTTGGAGCTGGGGACCGAACCCAGGGCCTTGCGCTTCCTAGGCAAGCGCTCTACCACTGAGCTAAATCCCCAACCCCAAATTGGAGACATTTTAAAACCATACAAATATCCTGGCTCCTCACTGAAACTGCTGTCAGATTTATGGTCGTCTTTGATACTTCCTCTCTGACCTGTGTGATGGAAGCTGAATGATGCCTGACCAATGCCAACACTCCTGTATCTATCAGTTAGCACTTAACAGTTGACTCATGAGTTTTGCTTCCTTCGAATGGTTGGTAATTCACTATTATACTTAGATATTCTTGAAGTCTAACTTCCCCAATTTTAGCTTGTGAAGGGGTTCTGTAGAACTGGCTCCATATTTTTTTTTAACTTTTAATTGACTTTCTGTATTTCACATCATGTGCCCCAATCCACTCATCTCCCTGTCCCTTCGTTGTATTCGCCTTCAGCACTTGCAACCACCTCCCAAAAGAAAAAACTCCTTGTCACAGTGTGTCCCACAGTGTGTCACAGTGTGTCCCACAGTGTGTCACAGTGTGTCCCACAGTGTGTCACAGTGTGTCCCACAGTGTGTCACAGTGTGTCCCACAGTGTGTCACAGTGTGTCCCACAGTGTGTCACAGTGTGTCCCACAGTGTGTCACAGTGTGTCCCACAGTGTGTCACAGTGTGTCCCACAGTGTGTCACAGTGTGTCCCACAGTATGCCTTTTATCCACACAGATTTACCTGCAGATGTTCACTGCAATGAGTCTGTCAGGTCTCTGGCTTCTGCTACACCATCAATAATCAATAATGGATCCTCACCAGCACCCCTTAGGTACCCTGTTGTTACCATGTGTAATGGAGATCCTACTGCTTTGGGTTTGTAGAACAGGCCCCTTCGTGCTCCAGCAGCTCACAGACAGGGTGGATATTGGGGTGGCCAACTCTAAGCCCTGGACCTAGGCCTAGGTGGTAGCTGAGCAGTCAGCCCAACAGCTCACCCACACTCCTATCGGGAGGGCAAACTTTCCAGCGCTGCCCCAGCTAGCTCACCCAAGGCTAGAGGCAATAAGGGGCATCATGGCTCTTGTGGATCACTTTCTAGCATAAAGTATTTCAGTCTTGGACTTACTTTGCTCTTGTTCTGGAATAAATATCTTCTCAAGGAGTAATAGTTTCTTTTAGCAGAGAACACTATTACAGACTAAGATATGGGCATAATACATGTTTATTGCTACTGAAATGCTTCTGCCTTTTTTTCTTTTGTTAAAGAAGAAATGTATGTATGTGGGTGGGGTGGTGGTTTGAATATGCTTGATCCATGGGAAGTGGTACTGTCTGGAGGTGTGGCTTGTTGGAGGAAGTGCATCCATCACTATGGCAGTGGGCTTTGAAGCTCTACCCAGTGTTGTCCTTTATAAGAGTTGCCTTGGTCATGCTGTTTCTTTAAGCAATGGAAATCCTAACCAAGACAGGTAGGAATTTAGCTTAGAAGTGCCTTCTTGAACGACCATTCAGAGCCTGCCCCACATGTGGCCCATATATATACAGTCACCAAAACTAGGTAAGATTGATGAAGCTAAAACATTCATGCTGAAAGGGACCAGATATAGAGCTCTCCTGAGAGACACACCCAGAGCACGTCCAATACAGAGGTCAATGCTAGCAGCAAACCACTGAACTGAGAATAGGACCCCCTTGGGGGAATTAGAGGAAGTATTCAAAGAGGTAAAGGAGCTTGCAACCCCATAAAAACAACAATGCCAACCAACCAGAGCTTCCAGGGACTAAACCACTACCAAAAGTCTATACATGGGCTGACCCTGGGCTCCAACTGCATATGTAGCAGAGAATAGCCTTGTTGGGGCACCAGTGGATGGGGAAGCCCTTGGTTCTGCCAAGGTTGAACCCCCAGTGCAGGGGAATATGGGGGTGGGGAGCAGTAAGGGGGATGGAGGGAGGAATACCCGTATGGGGGAGGGAGAAGGGATGGGGGCCTATGGACAGGAAACTGGGAAAGGGAATAATATTTGAAATGTAAGTAAAGCAATATATCTAATAAAAAATTAAAAAAATAAAAAAAGAAGTGCCTTCTCATTATGCCTGAGGCCCAGAGTTTGAGTCCTACTACTACAAAGTCAAAAGAAAGCCTCGAACAGATTCTTAGGACAAGAACAAAAAGCAGCTACATTCTTTGCCAAAATATCACAAGAACAGATATTTCTGTCCTAGTTGCTAATATTGATCCCCATTTGAAACCTGTGGAGTTGGTCCTCCATAGCACACATTACTCTCAGCACTACTGTCTTCCAAGCTCCTACTAGTATTTCCATGCTTCCAGCATTGAACTACTACCCTAATCCAAAGTCTCATACATTTCTCCAAAAAGTAGCACTTACAGGCCTGTCACGGCAATGTGTGCCACTCCCTAGTACCAGTTTCTACCTCTGTTACTTTCTATCTCTGTGAAAAGACTCCATGACCAAGGCAGCTTAGAAAAGAGGACCATCATGGGAGGTAACATGGAGGCAGGCAGGCAGGCATGGGGTTATAGCAGTACCTGAGAGCTTACATGTGATCCACAAGCATTAGGCAAAAAAAAACCAACTGGGAATGGTGTGGGCTTTTGAAACCTCTAGTGACATATTTCCTCCAACAAGGTCACATGTTCTAATCCTTTCCATACAGTTTCACCAACAGGAAACCAAGCAACAGCATATAAGCCTATAGAGGCCGTGCTCATTCAAGCTATCACAGTATGCATGCTTAAATTTTTAAATTTATATTTAAATGCACATATATATTTTATATGACTACATATACACGCATATAATACATATTATGCATTTGTGGATATTTTTGAGTTCCTAAGTCTACATCAATATCATATATTTCAAGTTTCAATTACATGGTCTTATACTCTATCCAACAGTTACATGTATATCCATGTAAATCCATGTAATCCAAAATCTAGGATTTTGTTGTTGATGTTCATTTTGTTTGGTTGGGATTTTTGTTTATTTGTGGGTTTTTGTTTTTTCTTTTTTTGGGGGGGGGATCTTACTTTGGATTTTGAATTTTCATTTAAGACAAGGCCTCACCATGGCACTCTGGCTGGCCTATAACCTACTATGTAGACCAAGTTATCCTCAAATTCATATAGATTCACCTCCCTCTGCCTCCAAGTGCTAAATAAAAGTCATTTGTTACCATACTGGCTGCTGTCTGATTCTTGAATTAGGATTTCTCTTTATTTCCCACACTAGACTTGAATATATGACCTCAAGTGACCCTCCCTCCTTGGCCTCCAGAATGAGCGTGGCTATAGACACAAGCCAAACTAAGCTATAGTTTTCTCTCTCTCTCTCTCTCTCTCTCTCTCTCTCTCTCTCTCTCTCTTTCCCCCTCTCCCCTCTTCTCTCTCTCTCTCTCTCTCTCTCTCTCTCTCTCTCTCTCTCTCTCTCTCTCTCTCTCTAATTATTATGGTTGTTTTATTTTGTTTTTCAGACAGGGTCTCATTGTGTAGTCCTGGCTGGTCTAGAACTTGCTATGTAGACCACATTGGCTTCAAACTCACAGAGATCCATCTGCCTCTATCTCCCAAGTGCCAGGATTAAAGGCTTGCACCATCACACTCATTTGCTATCACCAAATTCCCTTCCTTAAGAGGGTTTTGAATTTTTTGTTTGCTGAGACATGGTCCTTTTATGTAGTCCAGGCTGGGTAAGAACTTACCAGTTAGCTCAGGCTGTCTTGAATTTACAATCCTACTGCTTTGGCCTCTGGAGTTCTGGGATTACAAACACACATCATAACGCCAAACAAAGGGAAAATCATATCTTGATTGAGACTTACTTGATAATAAATACACCAAAGCTTTGCTGGTGCTGGTATATTACTTTGGAGATTTTAGGTAAATTTTTACTAACCTTGAATGTTTATCCGTTACGTTTTCAAAACTTCTAGAACAAGGAATTATTAAAAAAAAAATTCCTGTTACTACTTACTGAGTGGTGTTGTATCAGGAGGTGGGAAGTTCTCAGTGAAGTTGACGTTACATAAGTCTGTACTACAGCAGCAAAAACGGTATGTTCCATTCTGAATTGAGGGCGGGGTGGTAGTTACTACACATTCTTCATAGTGGCACTCTTGGGGATCACCAATGTGAGACCAGCACCCTACAGATCAATATTAAAGCAAGTTAGGAAACAGTACAGTAAGGAAAACAACAGATTATGAAGTAACTGTAGCAGCCATATAAAACTAAGTAGTACAGTCATAAAGAAACTGAGTGAAAATGGTAAAGGGTTCCACAGACATCTCACGGGGAAGGCAGCCAACAAAGCGATTACCATTAACTGCGCCATTACTATAAGAACTATTGAAGAAACAGCACTTAGATTTAAAGCGTCTCAATTAAAAAAATTAATGCAATCGTAACAAAGATTCAGTGACAGTCACTCTCTTACAATTCTGTAATCAGTTTGTGTGTTAATTTTGGAAAAATATAGCAATTTTAATGTAAAGCCTTTAAAATAACCATATATTTTTATGATCTATTAATTCTACATTAGAGAGTCTACTTTTTAAAAAATGAGAAAAAATAAAAATAGAAAGCAATCAGACACAACTTTTATATATGTTTGAAGGTTTCCATTGCTGGATATGCACTTCAGTGAAAACCTTAAAACAGCATAGTGTTCAAAGCGTTTACGTAAACCGTGATACATATACACAGTGAAATATGGTGCTGAGGTACACATGTCTTCAGAGGGCATTTACAATAACATGGGGGAAAAGAGGTTGGAATAATATAACATTATTCTAATTTTAAAAGAAGACTGGGACTCATATAAATATTAAAATACATGAAAAATGTACCCGGGGGAGGGGGGGATCAACACAAAACTTTTTTTTTTTTTAAGAAAAATGAGTTGTAGACCTTGGTTTTTAAATAGTTTTTTGGGTTTTTATACAAACTTCATTTACAAACATTAACTTGTAAAGAGAAAGACACTATTAAAACACACTGAAAGGCTAGGCACAGTGGAGCATGACTTTAGTCTCAGCACTTGGGAAGCAGAAGGCGGCAAATCTCTGAGAACTCCAGGCCTGCCGGGCCACACAGTGAGACCCGATTTCAGCCAAGCAAGCAAACGAGCAGACTAACTAACTACATACACTAAAAGTAAGCTTCCTTCATGAATTTGGAGCTTGTGGGTGAATTATAGATATATTTATGTGTTTATCTTATTTACCAATAGAATTTCAATCCACCTACATGTCCTTTCTAGATAAGTTCCAACTGTATGAAAACAATGCTGAAGATATAGCCCTGCGCCAGGGAGCTTGCCTATGTGCAATGGTCTGTGTTTGATTCTCAGCACCCAAAAGAAAAAAAGCACAAAAGCACAAAGCAATTAAGTAAAAAAAAAAAAAAAAAAAAAATGTAACTTGGGGACTGGAGAGATGGCTCAGCTGTTAGGAGCACTCACTGCTCTTCCAGAGGGCCCAGGTTCAAATCCCAGCATCCATATGGCAGTTCACAAGTGTCTGTAACTCCCAAGATCTGACTTTCACACAGAGATACATACAAGCAAAACACCAATGCACATAAAATAAAAAGGTAAATAATTTTTTAAAAAATTTTACTTGCCTTGTTTCACAAGATTGATGTCCCCTTTTGATTTCTCCCACAGACCATAACATGTGCTCCCTTTGGAGCATAATATTGTCCCATTTTCATGAGAGATTCGACTCTCACCAATCCCAAGGTCTTGTTGATACGGGTCTTTAAATGCACACAGCCGTTCTTGATTCTGGGAAGCTGAAAAACAGAGCAAAGAACACAATGATAAATTGATGTTTCTTTGATAATACTACTGATTAAAATAATCTTTAAGATTTCATTTAATAATATATGATAATCTAATTTGAGTAAGATTATAAATTTTCCTGCTAAATTCTTCAAATTTAATTATTGAATAAATTTTAAATTTTACATTTACCCAAAAATTTTCTGTTTCAAGATTTATCTTCATTTTTTTAAGCGTGTGTGTGCATATGAGTTCAGGTGCCCACAGAGGCGTTGGATGCTCCTGTAGCAGGAGTTAAGGTGACTGGGAGCTGCCTGGCATGGTTGCTGTGAACTGAACTTGGGTCCTCTAGAAGAGCAGTACACTTGCATTTAACTACTGAACCATCCTTTTATCCACACCCTCCAGCAATTCCCTTTTGGACATTAATTTTTATATCCAAGCAATAAGAATTTAAAGAAAGTATATTCCCTGATGACAGACTTTTACACATCACTCTTTCTATTATTAAATATGTTTTGCTGTTCAAAAAAAGAAATACCATCTTCAGCAAGGGCATGGTGGTATATACCTTCAATTCCAGCAGAAGGACAGGGAAGGAGGCAGAGGCTGGTGGATAGCTGTTAAGTTCCAGGCCAACCTGGTCTACACACTGACTTCCAGAACAAAAAGAGAGAGAGAGAGAGAGAGAGAGAGAGAGAGAGAGAGAGAGAGAGAGAGAGAGAGAGAGAGAGAGACAGACAGAGACAGACAGAGAGAGAGACAGAGAGAGAGAGAGAGAGAGAGACAGAGACAGAGACAGAGACAGAGACAGAAAATACCATGTTCTAAACTAACCTTTAAAACCAACACAGAGGAGGCCAGGCATGATATTGGATGCCTTTAATCCAACACTTGGGAGGCAGAGGCAAGCAGATCTCTAAGTTACAAACCAGCTTGGTCTACATAGCTAGTTCCCAGCCAGTCAGGCTATATAGAGAGACCGTGCCTTAAAAAGTGAACAGTCAAAAACAAAAATCCGGGCTAGAAAGATGGTTCAGTGGTTAAGAGCACTGACTGCTCTTCCAGAGGTCCTGAGTTCAATTCCCAGCAACCACATGGTGGCTCACAATGAGATCTGATGCCCTCTTCTGGTGTGTCTGAAGACAGCTACAGTATGTGTGTATGTGTGTAACATATATATGTTACATAATAAATCTTAAAAAAAGAAAAGAAAAATCCTAAAAGCCCAAGAATTCTGAGCAAAAAGAAAATGATTTTATTTTGCTTAAAACAGTCGGATAAAATGTACAGCAGCTCCTCAAGGAGTAAGGTAGTTGTTCCTCAGTTTAATGCCCACCTGTGTTTCTTCATCTATACTATGTGATTTAGCTGACTCCAATAAAGCATTTGCCACATGACTCGCTGATTAACAAACACTAACCAGCACTGTGAAAGTACCAAGGAGGTAAAAGGTTATCAAAAGCACCATCTGATTTTTATTTAGGTTTTTTAAAATAGATTTTTCTAATATGTCTGAGTAGGAAAGATAATCACTAAACATAATCAATACTTTCTTATGACCTTCTGAATCAGTTCTTTATTTGACGTGTATAGAATTGGAATAGTATGATTCAGGAACACTTTACAATACATATTATTTATTAAATTAATGTTTCTGGACATAATTAAAGAAGCACAGAAAAGGAATGACAGGCTTAATGACTCTGTCCACCCAGTTTACATAAATAGACCTGTTACATTTATTCCTATGTGAAGCACTTTCAAAGTACGAGGCCAAGTAAGCGGAACGTTTACAAGTAGGTATATAGTATTGCGGTTATCAAATTTTCGTAATATAGTTTATTCTGACAAACCAAACCACAGATAGTAATCAATGAAAAACAAATGTGACTTGATATATATATTTTAAACTACTTTTAAAAATTCTAGAAAATACTCACCAATACCATCTAAAGATAAATATATATATGAAGGAATATATATACATATATACATATGTATATATATATATATCCATCCTTTGGATAAATATCACATTTTAAGAAGAAAGGACATCGGGAATAAGGGTTCTATTTAAAACTATAGTAGTTGCTCACGAAATGAGAATGCAGACTCTGACAGTCCTTTGTATCTTTCAGGAAAGATCAGTGCGCTAAAGAAGGGAAGTGTTTTCAGAGACTGCTAAAAGCCAAGAAAAGGAAAATCAATTTGCAGTTCAAACAAGAGTTCTAAGGCATCTGGCAACCTGAGAAGGAATGAAGTGAAAGTTGAAACTGGAATAAATGAGGATCGTTGTTTCCATGGACAGTGTTCCCCCGGGGTAGTACAGGGACTGAGGCTCAGTACCAGTCCGGCACAGGAAAATGACACCTCGACTAAACACAGCCCAGCTCCTTCCTGAACACTGCTAGCAGCTCCACTGAAAGAACAAGGAAATAGAACACACAACAAACATTCCAACCAATGACTTAGCCCCAGATGTTGAAGTCCTAATGTAGAAACACGAGAAACATGAAAAATCAAGGCAGCACGACTCCTCCAAAACTTAGTAACTCCACAGCAATGGCCTCTCAGGCTTCTCAAACTACTGCCCAGAATGGAAATGAAGGAACACTACCAAACTCTTTTTATTTAAAAGCAAAAAGGAAAAAATTACTGATCAGTTTCCCTGCTAAGCATAGATCAAATATTTTCAATAAAATAGAACACACCAGAAAAAAAAAATCATTCACCATGATCAAGTTGGCTTCATAGCAGAGGAAAGGATGGTTCAAAATATGTAAGTCAATTTAAGTAACAATGGCCTCAAGCAGAAAAATTATAATTTCATCTCAACTGATGTAAAAGAGTTTTGACAATACAACATCCCTTCACAAAAGCCCTGAAAAGACTAGAAACACAACAAATATATCTCATAAAAGATATATGTGACAAACCTATAGTCAACAGTAATTATACTAACCAGTAAAGGCTCAAAAAGCATTTCCACTACAATCAAAACAAGACAAGGCATTCACTTTTTTCTTGAACTTGGGAGACAGACAGAGACAGACGGGGGTGGGGTGGGGGGTGTAGATCAGAAAACACTGTGAGATCATGTGGGTCCTGAGATCAAACTCAGGTCATCAAGCTTGGAGGGAAGTGCTGACACCCATTGGGCCATCTTGCAGGTCTGAGTGACCACTTTCTCCTTTTTTCTTTCTCCTCTCCCCTCCCCTCTCCTTTCCCTAGTGCGACAGGATCTCACTAGAACCCCCTCTAAGTTTGGGGATAGATAACCTTGAACTCCACCTCCTGCCTTCCCAGTGCTGGGATTAAAGGCAAGTGCCCCCATACCTAGCCCACTTGTCCATTCGCACTCAATACACTGCTTGGTATATCAGCTAGAGTAATGAGCCGAGAGAAGGGGCTGAAATACAAACAGAAAGTAAACAGGTCGAAACACCCTTTGCAAATAGTATTCTACAGTTTTAGACGAAGGAATGTTGTGGAAACACTCTAGCCATTAGAGAAATGCAAACTACATTTAGATTATATCTCACCGAAAGGGTATTGTTTAAAAACAAAAGCTGACGAGATCTCTTCCTTAGACTGCTTCTAGGAATGTAAAGCCAACTATGGAAATCAGTATGGATGTTTGTAATATACATACATCCAACAACAGATGTAGTGCATGTTACAGCCCAGCTATACCACGACTAAGTATTTATGCCAAGGACTGCACGCCAACACATCACAGGGATGTTTGCAGATCAGTATTTTTGAAGCACACTCACAGGAGCTAAGTTATAGACCCAACATAGAGAACTTTTTACAGCCAAGAAGAAGAAAGTTATGTCACTCATAGGAAAATAGATGAAACTGAATATAACCAAAACAAGTGAATTAGAGCTGGGCAATGGTGGCACACACCTTTAATCCCAACACTTGAACGGAGGAAAGACAGTTGAATTTCTGAGTTCTACGGAACTGGTCTACAGAAGACTGGTCTACAGAGGGAATGCGGGACAATTTGGGCTATATGGGACCTGTCTCAAAATAATAATAATAATAATAATAATAATAATAATAATAATAAAATAATTAGAAAAGAAAAGCTTGACCTGGGAGATGGCTCAATGAGTTCAGTGTTGGTCCTGCAAGCACGGATGCCATGTTTGCCCAGAAACCATGTAAATCTGGAAGTAGTTTACCTGTGATCCCAGGGCTCTCTCAGCAAGACAGAAGGCAGAGCCTGGTGTGTACTGTAGCAACAACAAAGACTTCTGTGGCAGGCACATGGCTTTAATTACAGCTTTGGGAGGCAGAGGCAGGCAGACCTCCCTGATCAAGGTCAGCCTGGGCTACTTAGAAAGCTCTAGGCCAATGGAGGCTACATAGTAAGCACCTGTCTCAAAGGAGAAGGAAAAGGAGGAGGAAGAATTCACTTATAAAATTTTATAAGGGATGCAATGTATAAAAACAGAAATCCCTGGAGTTTTTGAAAACAGACTTGTTTATTCTAGAAAATTATAAGGCCATTCTATAGTTGAGAATTTCAAAATGATACGTAATTGGTAGATTTATCCCAAGCATGCAAAGCTAGAATCAACCTTCAAATGTCTACCTTATCAAGTTATGGAAGCTTAAACAACTTAAATGTTTTAAATATAAGACATATAATCCTTCTGATTTAAAAAGAAAAAAAGAAAAAAAGGAAAGAAAAATCTCCTGACAAAATTCAACTCCTACTTATGCCAAATGAGGGGTGATAAATACAGCATGCAAAATAGCTTTGCAGTGAAGAACTCTCTCCAAAACACCATCCCATCCACACATGACTAAGGAAGAGAGACATTTATGCTATGGCTTCTGACCTTTGATAAATACAGGAAAAGGGCCAGTGAAATGGCTCAGTATGTAAACGAACTGTCACCAAGCCTAATGACCTGAGTTTGATCTCTAGAACCCACACTATGGAAGAAGAAAACTAAATCCTGTAAATTGTCCTCTGAACATATACACGCATACATGTATGCACACACACAAATGAAAAGTAAATGGTTTTTAAAGATATAGGAAAAATAAAATACTCTTAACTAATTCAAATATGCATTATGTTTATAAAATAAATAAGATGGAAAGGAATCTCTGCTCTTTAGGTAGACAAGTTAATTTCAAACTGCAAGTACTAGGTCTAGTTAATTCTAATTCTCAATCAGATGAACTTCTGTTTCTTGTTCAAAACTCACATATTTCCATCCTGAAATCACTCTGTGTGTGTGTGTGTGTGTGTGAGAGAGAGAGAGAGAGAGAGAGAGAGAGAGAGAGAGAGAGAGAGAGAGAGACAGAGACAGAGACAGAGAGAGACAGAGAGAGAGACAGAGAGAGACAGAGAGAGAGAGAGAGAGAGAGAGAGAGAGAGAGAGAGATATATTGTTATGGTCATGATTTTCAAATGTAAAGGTTTAATTTCTGTTCCTTTCTCCAACTCAGAAGGATGAACTAACTACAAACGCATACATATTTCTCTTCAGCTTTTTAAAGAAATGAACAAGCATGTCATGTATCTAAGTAATATTCTCTTTTAATTGTACATCTTGAAAAGATGTATTTATTTATATGTATAGGAGTACACTGTAGCTGTCTTCAGACACACCAGAAGAGGGCATCAGATCTCATTACAGATGGCTGTCAGCCACCATGTGGGGTTGCTGGGATTTGAACTCAGGACTTCTGGAAGAGCAGTCAGTGCTCTTAACCACAGAGACATCTCTCCAGTCCCTCTTATTGTACCTCTTGATATTCTTGATACTCAATGGTATCTTTTCAATAAAAAAGAACTTGAAAGTAAAAGCCATAATGAAACTCCTCACTTTGAATGCTATTTTTAAAATTAATTGTGAAAGTCTGGTCTTTTTTTTTCAGGTAAAGAAAATAACACTATACTTCAAATACTGTTTTCATTCCTCTTTCTCTTTTCTGGAGATGGCAATTATTCTATAACTGTATGGTTTCTAAAATCAGCACATATACCAAGCTGGCCTCAAACTCACAGAGATCTACGTGCTGGTCTCCCGAGTGCTGGGTTAAAGGCATGCATCACTATCGCTTGCTTAAACAATTTGCTTTCTTTTCTTTGTTATTTGGCTTTTCAAAACTGGGTTTCTCTGTATAGCCTTGGCTTTCCTGAAGCTTGCTTTGCTGGCTGTCCTAAATGATAGCGCTCCGCCTGCCCCTGCCACCTAAGCACGAGAGTTAGAGGTGTGTCACCACCCTGTGGCCGGAATTTTTTCTTAAAGCCAAAAAATTTGAACATTAGACTTTTTTTTTAACCTTTTTTAATTTCAACTAATTCTCAAATACTAAGTCAATTTTTAAAAATTCTAGACATATAGGATGGATGGTGTCTGTGGTCCCAGCTACTCAGAAAGCTGAGAACAGATGACTTGAACCCAAGAATTCAAGACCAGATTGGGCAACACATCCAAACATAGACATAAAATGCAAAGATTCTACATGCTGCTGTATCTTTCATGATATATAGATTATCGATTTACTTAACAGACATAAATAGCAATGCATGCCTGTCACCACTATCTATGAAAATACAGGTAAATTTGACAACTAACCAAAAGTAGAGAAAGCGGAAGTGCAGGAATGAACCGCCTGGTGGTAACTGGCAGCTTAATGAACAGGCATGCACCCAGCCTCGCAACTCAGGAGTCAGAGAACACAGTTTACTCCGTGAGGAAGACTTGAAACAAGGAGGAACAAAAGGAGGATTTCAACAAAGACAAATCAAAACAATCTTGGGTTTATCCACAGAACATCTTATTTGGGCTAACATTTTGAGAGGAATCTATACCTTTTCTGTCTCCAAAGTCTGGCATCCACAAATCTAAAATTCTAGAAATTATACACAATTATAGAGAAACATTTTTCAAATTAATTCTACAAAACTTTTTTAGAATTCAAAAATAGCCAATTTATATACTGAGAAGATTTAGGAGGCCAAACATTACAGTAATAACCAACAGTTTACTCGTGGGCAGATAAAAACTGAGGAACAAAATGCACAAGATCTCTGGTTCAGAAAATGCAAAATAAAATGAAGCTGTTTTAGTAAGGCGAGATATAGACATGAGAGAGATGATTACCATTCTGAACATCTGCTAAATTCACTATGAATAATTTCAAGTGAATTTCCCTGAAAGACAGCAACCCTTTGAAGCCCAGGCTGGCCTGGAACATATTTTGTAGCCCAGGCTGATCTTGAAATCACAGTTCCTGCTCTAAGCCTGAATGCAGGCATAAGCCACAACACCCAGTTTATCAATTTTTTAAAAAAAAAATCTTCACTGCCATTCTATGTCTAAACAATCCAAAAGTCTCACAACACTTCTCCTCCAGTAGTTGTAATATATTTATCTGTACTGGAGAAGTCTAAGAATCTTATCTCTGCCCTGGAACATAGTTCAGGGACTAATTCTGGGTATGCTTATGTGCTTGGCTTCTGTTTATCTAAGTGTCAAAATGAACTATCTAAAATAAACAGCACAGAAACCTTGCAGGCATGGGGCAAATAACTGAATAACAGAAGCAACGATATCCTTTTCCCAGAACACATGCCTAAGGACAAAAATGAACTATGATTTCAGAGTAGCGCTCCAGTAATAGTCGCATGCATGTGTGTGTGCACGCGCACTCCAGAGGTTGATGTTGGATGTCCTCTTCAATCACTGTCCACTTGATTTTTTGAAAGAGTCTCAGAACCTAGAGCTCATCAAGTAAATGAGGCTAGCTAGCCAGAGTCCAGGAAGCCGCATGTCTTTGCCTCTCCAGCACTAGAATTACTGTATTATCTTTGTTATTAATGTGAGTACTAGAGATCCAAACTCAACTTCTCACTTACATGGCAACCATTTTGCAAACTGAGTCATCTTCTCAACCCCACAAATATGGTCCTTAAGAGATTTATTTTGGGGGTTGGGGATTTAGCTCAGCGGTAGAGCGCTTGCCTAGCAAGCACAAGGCCCTGGGTTCGGTCCCCAGCTCCGGGGGAAAAAAAAAAAAAAGAGAGAGAGAGAGATTTATTTTGGGGCTAGAGAGATGTTTTAGCAGTTAAAAGCACTGACTGCTCTTCCAGAGGTCCTGAGTTCAATTCCCAACAACCACATGGTGGCTTACGACCGTATGTAATGGGATCCAATGCCCTCATCTGGTGTGTCTGAAGACAGCTAGTGTTCTCATATAAATAAAATAAATAAATCTTTCTTTTTAATGCACATTTTTCCTACATGCCTTGGAACTGTACCCTTGGAAGGCCAAGAGAGCTTCAGATCCCTTGGAACTGGAGTTACAAGTGGCTGTCAGCCACCATGAAATTCCAGGAATTGAACCTTAGGGTTCTGCAAGAATACCAAGTGCTCTTAACCCCTGAGCCATTTTTCCAGCCCCACAGATATATTATTTTAACAGAAATTTTCCCCCTGAAATTTAGTATAAACTCAAAATTTTAAATTCAATCATAATAATTCAAAGTGAACTCTTATTTTTCAATCTAACAATGAATCGTTTTATAAAGCAAATAATCTTTTTTTTAAAAAATGTATTAATTATGCCCTCCTCTTCTATGCAATGCTGAGAAATGGATCTTGGATCTTGCACATAGGCAAGGGCTCTACAGAGCTGCAACTCAGCTCTTAATTTATATATTCTATGCCCAGATGGTGAGATAACTGCTACTCTGTTAAGCATTGTCATAACTTCAAATTAAGAGCACTCTGGGAGACTAAAATCATCAGCAAATACCTCTTTAGCATTTTCTTGAATTTAATGCTGTGCTGAAGACTCCTGAGATTTACTGAACTCAGTAGTTATATACAAAGCTGTATTTGTCACAACAAAATAATACAAACAAAAAGTAAGAGAAGGGAAGGATTAAGAGCCAAAGTCTGGAGGAAGCAAGGTCCAGTCTCCTTTAAGTCTCCACAGCATCACACAGCACACACTCAGTCCCACTGCTGAATTCTGAAATATATGAAATGTCGTCTAGGGACAAGTCTTCCAAGTTTTATTGAATACCTTGGTCAAGAAAGTGCTTTTAGTTTGGTACCAAAATTCCAGACTCACAAAAGAAAAGAAGATGGTTAACATAAACTATACTGTTTGCACAAACAACACAAACATAGTAAAGTACTCTTTTGAGAGTAGGAGGAGCACCAAAGTCCTTGCACCCACAGACACCCAGGGAAACTAGCAATGTTAATAACGTAGGGGTGTCTCCTTAATGGGAGAGAAAATATAAAATGCCAGCATTCCATCCAGAAGGATGGGAATGGATATTGTTAATGACCTGAAGACCTTTCTGCTATCTATGGAGACAACCCCATCCACCTTTTGCTATAGAGACAGACCTCACCCAATTTCCCCAGAATGATTATCCCAGACTCTCCCTCCCTAGATCATTAACTTCAGCTCCCACTGTTAACAGAACCTATCCATAGGGAGATATCATTCGGATGTATAGCCTGATAACCTTCATGTTATCAGTCAGAGAGCACACTCTTAGGCCTTTTAGCTATAGAACCCAACCTTGTGGTCTTGTACTTTGTAAAGAAGTTTCCATGTAATCACACCTTAAGCTTTATTGTACACATTGAAATAAAATGATTGTTGCCTGGAAACCTGAAATGGGAATGATTATTGAGTGGAAACTTTTTCCCAAATTGTGCTGTGTTTTAAATATTCTGACAGTGAACCACCTGGCATCAGATTCCCAGAAATCTGACTCAGGTGACAAAGTCGGTCTGACCCTTTTACTCTCTCTCATCTCTGCAGGTTCGTTTCTCTGCCTGGATCACCTCAGTGGTCACGTTCAACGGGAGCACTCCGAAACACAAATTCCATACGCTAGCCAGTGGCCAACTAGGAACAGCAGTCTTACATCTGTTATTAAACTTTCTCTGTACAAATTCCCAAAGCAACTAAAAGCTAACTAACGCACATGCACAAATCTTTTTTTTTTTTTTTTTTTTTTTTTTTGGTTCTGTTTTTTTTGGAGCTGGGGACCAACCCAGGGCCTTGACATGCACAAATCTTAACTCAGTTCATTTCAGCTCTCTCAAATAAAACAAATAAGCAAACAAAAAACCCAAAACATTGTTCTTTCTAATCCAGCAACAACAAAACAAACAAAGGCAGATAAGTCCATCCCATGCCTCTAAGAGGCTTTCTATCCCAGGACTGGCAAAATAGCCATTAAAGAGTCAACTTTTGGGGTTGGGGATTTGGCTCAGTGGTAGAGCGCTTGCCTAGCAAGCACAAGGCCCTGGGTTCAGTCCCCAGCTCTGAAAAAAATTAAAGAAAAAAAAAAAAAGAATTCTGTTAAAGAGTCAACTTTTTACTAAGTGCCTGTTATGTGGCAGCAGTATTCTAAACCTGGGGATATGGTATGAGTAAGACAGTGTTATTCCCTCAAAGTGCTTGTATGCTAGTGATATAAATAGACAATAGTGTATAAATTAATATGGTTATAGGAAGGTTTGGCTGGCTCAGTGTTTCCGCCCACACTGCAATGAATGATCACTCTGTGTGGAAAGGTGTGTATGTTTGTTAGGTGTCTGCCACTCCTGACACAGAATCTGTCTCACTAAAGCTGGCACCTGCCATTCCAGGCTAGGCTGGCTGGCTAGCTGGCATGCTCTGGGGAGTCACCTGTCTCTGCCTTCCCCAATGTCAGGGTTACCATATCATACATGATCTTTGGTGATTTGAACTCAGGTCCTCATGCCTACTCAAGAAGTTTTACCAAATGATCCATCAATTTCCTAGAATATAATAGAAATGTGTCCTACCTATATAATAATATTCCTTGGGAAATATAAAATAAAACATTTTAAATATCTTCGATTACTGCTTTGAATTTATATATATATATATATAGATATAGATATAGATATAGATATAGATATAGATATAGATATATAGATATATATATTTGTTGGGAATAAGTCATGTTTGGTTCAGAACAGAAAAGAGAAGACACTAAAAGATTAGCATTTCTATTTTTCTATGTGGAATAATATACATACTACTCAGTATTGATTTGATGTCAAGAATATACAACTATTTGGGGTGGAGAGATGGTTCAGTAGTTAAGAATGCCTGTTGTCCTTGCAGAAGACTTGGGTTCAATTCCCAGCATATACACAGTGCCTCATAACCACTTGTAATTCCAGTTCCAGGGGATCCAATGACCTCCACAGGCTCACGAACACTTGTGGGGCACATTCATACACTCAGACACACATATACATGTTAAATAAATAAATAAATATCTTTAAAAGATCATCCAACAATTTCATGACTAAGATGTTCATTAATTATGGAATAGAAAGTAACTTCTAAATCTGAGAGAGTGTAACAATGAAAAACCCATAACTAATACCATATTCAATGGTGGGAAAACAAGAACAAGAAAAGACATTAGCTCCCTCAATTCTTCTAAACACTATGTTAGAAAAGTCTACAAAAACTAAGGCATAAAAGACCAAATTTGAAAAGAAATAAAAAAGACATTTAACTGCAGGTCACATGGTCTTGTACATAACAATTCCTAAGGAATCTCTTTTAAAAATAAGTTAGAGCTAATAAATGCATTCAGCAGCGTTCCAGGATATAGGATCACTATATAAAAGTCAACTGTATCTCTACCCACTAGGATCACTGTATAAAAGTCAACTGTATCTCTACCCACTAGCAGAGCACATTCCAAGAGAAATAGTAGTGAGTGCAAGACTCATACACTGAAAACTTAGAACATTACTTTAAAAAAAAGCTTTCAGCAGACATCTCATTTGTACAGAATGTCAGGACAATGCTGTGAGTGGCAAAACTTCTCAAACTTACCAGCTTATTCAATGCAAAGCCTATCAAATGGTAGTTGCCTCTTTTATAACAACTAGTAACTGGCTTTTAAATTTTGTATTGATATTCAAAGCACCTAGAACAGCTAAAATAATCTGACCAAAAAAAAAAGATGATTTCTGTATCCTGATTTCAAATTGTACCACAAATCATCAAATGAGAACAGTGTGGTATTGTCTTGAAGAAAAACACATACATCTGTGGAACAGAAATTGGCCATTCAGATATATGTGGTAAATTAATTAACAAATTTTCTAGTTTTGACACGAGGTCTTGCTGTGTATCCCAGACTGGCCTTGAGTTTGTGACAGTCAGTGGCCTCCTAAGCGCTAGCTAAGATGCATGCAGCACCATCTGCAGTTTGGTAAACTGCCAAGACAGTTTAATGAGGAAAAGATTAACCACACAAACGGTGTTGCAACTGGATAACCACATGCAAAGCAATCAAGTTGATGCCTCCTGGTTTCAAATTATTAACAAAAATTAACTAAAATAACTCAAAGATTATAAGACTCTATACAACCCTCAGGAAAAAGAGCATAGATAGGCCCAGCACATCTTTGTGAGCAAGGATAGGAAACAATATTTAACTACTGCAGGAAAGGCATAACACAGAATGTAGAATGGAAAAATTGTGCTTTGTTGGGCAATGGTGGCACACGCCTTTAATACCAGCACTTGGGAAGCAGAGACAGGAGGATCTCTTTGTGTTTGAGGCCACTGTGGTCCAGGACAGGCAGAACTACAAAGTCTCAAAAATACAAAAACAAAACAAAACAAAACAAAACAAAAAAAGAAAGAGAGAGAGAAAAGAAAAGAAAAAGAGAGACAGACAGAAAGAAGAAAGAAAGAAAAAACTGCTTTATCAAAAATCTGTAATTCCTGTGCTTCAATGTATACCATCCAGAAAATAAAGGCAGCTGACAGAATGCAGGGGTCCTAACAGGGAACTGGTGTCCATCTTATAAAAAGAATTAACACTTAAAACATATAGGCCAGCAATTTTACTCCTGGCACTGTACCCAACAAGAACTGGCACACAGTCATTAATAACAATATTATTCATGATGTTGAAAAGTGGAAACAACCAATTATTTATCAAATAATAATATTTAAAATGAATTTAAAAATGAAATGAGGGTCAAGGATATGACTCAACAAGCGAAGTGCTTGCTGCAGAAGCGTAAGGACTTTGGCTCAGATCTCTAGCCCCCACTTAAAAAGCTGGGCATAGTAACATGCACCTGTACACAGTCTTAATGCTACAACATGGAAACCTTGAAAGGATATCCAGTGAAATAAACACACACAAAAGATAAATATTACCTGATTAAACGTCTATGAAATAGAAATTCATAGAAATAAATGAATGAGAAATTCATAGAAATAAAACCGATTGGTGATTATAAGGAGTTAAGGAATAAATTATTAATAATGGGTCTAAGACTTTTTGTGCTGTGAAAATATTTTAAAGTTACTTGTAGTGATGGTATAACTGTGAATATGCTAAAGATGTTCAATTCTTTTCAAAGTTTACTTGTTTTTAACTTATGTGTATGAGTGTATTGCCTGCATGTATGTTTGTGAACCACGAATGTGCCTGGTGCCCACAGAGGCCAGAAGAGGACATCAGTTCCTATAGAACTGGAGTTACACATGGTTGTGAGCTGTCACATAGGTACTAGAAACTGAACCAGGTCTTCGAATAAGCAGCCAGTGCTCTTAACCACTGAACCATTTCTCCAGTACCATGTTGAATTCTTTAGGCTAAGTGAATTTAATAGTTGTGTATATTATAATTCAATAGAGATATACAGAAAGGGAACGTAGCTGGCTGTAGTGGTACACACCTGTAATTCCAGCACGTTGGAGGCTGAGGATGTTCAAGAGTTCTGAAACCAGACAGAAAGAGAAAAAGATGGGATGTGTATATGTGAATGAAATGGTTTTTTAAAATAGAATATGGAACGTTAAATTTTACTTGCAACAACTGAAAATTACAGATATGAACAATCAAGTTCAAGTTCCAGAAAGAGGTAAATTTAAGGTTTGGAGGGGAAAAGCTCCAAAATAGATGCTAATTGACAAAAAGAATTTTCCATTTGAATAATATAGAAAAATCATAGACATAAAGAGGAAAAAGCATAAATTTAACTCTATTCCAATTTCAAGACTAATAGACTATAAAGAATTCCTAGGTCCTGCTGTTACAGCAAGTTCAACAAAGCCAGTTTGGACTGAAGTTTTTTTTCAGTACAGAGATATTGTACAAAAATAAAAAACTGTTTTCTAGGAATGGGAATAAGTTAGATTTATAAAATACTATTAAAAAATAACCAAAAGTCAAATTCTCAAAAAAGCAAGAATTCATCTTAATATACCATAGCTAACATGATCTTCTCAAATGTTCTCAGGAACAAGGCGTTCGCTACCCTCAGAGGTGTCATGCACTATTCCAACTCGTGAGGCCTAGATAAAAATATGTTTTTAAAATAAAGATTTATTGTATGAAAAAATAATCAGTTTATCCTTATCCTTATCAATAGTTGAATTAGTTCAATATAAGAAATGCTTTTTTGAGTCACAACTAGTGGATAACATATTAAATATAAATAAAAATTCCATGAAATGGGGCTGGAGAGATGGCTCAGTGGTTAAGAGCACCGACTGCTCTTTCAGAGGTCCTGAGTTCAATTCCCAGCAACCACATGGTGGCTCACACACATCTGTAATGGGGATCAGATGCCCTCTTCTGGTATATCTGAAGACAGCTACAGTGTACTTATATATAATAAATGAATAAATCTTTAAAAAAAAAATTCCATGAAATAATATTTTACCAAGGAATATATTTTCCTACAATTTTACTAGAAAAACAAAAGTAATCTAAACAATTGTTTATCAATTTGAAACTATTTTAACATAAAAGGCCATTTCCTCTTTCACATCTGATTATGTTAGTGTGGATTAGAAGGAATTTCTTTTACCATATGGTTAAACTTGATCCAAAGTTACCATCGCTTTACTTTGTTGACTCTATACTTCCACATACCCACATAGATTTTTGAGCACGTCCTACCTTTCCTGTATCATTAAATGATCCAGCTACAGTATCTTGATTTCTCTCCCCTAGCCTACCTAGTAACCAACCATTTCTCCAGGGGTTGTTTTGCTTACTTGTTTCACTTGGAGAATGTTACAAGAAATCAAGACCTGAGCAGTACTGTGGGTATCATAATTTCTTTTTTTTTTTTTAAGTTTTTTTTTAAGATTTATTTATTCATTTATTATATATAAGTACACTGTAGCTGTCTTCAGATACATCAGAAGAGGGCATCGGATCTCTTTACAGATGGTTGTGAGCCACCATGTGGTTGCTGGGAATTGAACTCAGGACCTCTGGAAGAGCAGTCGGGTGCTCTTAACCACTGAGCCATCTCTCCAGCCCGGGTATCATAATTTCTAATCCTCTCAGCAAAGAAGGTTAGGAAGCCTGCTCTCCTTATCCACACACTATTCTTATTTATTTGTTAATGCAGTACACATTCAAGTTAATCTCCTAGGAACAATTCAAAATTGCTAACTGCTACATTCCTCTACAATGAAGTAACTAGCCAAGGACATAATGGTTATGTGTAATTCATCTTGTTTTAATCTCAGTTTTCTGAAATAACTCAGGCTAGTCCTGTCTTCCCCAAGTTTTTCAGCATGGTTGTTATTCATTTATAACACTCAGCTTCACTTGTTACTGTTTATATAACGTATATATTCTCCCCATATCCTGATTGACCTGAATGATTTATTTATTCTAGAGATCATATAACTGTTTTAATGAACATTTAAAAAGAGAACTTTGGGATTTTTTTAGTTAATAATTTAAAATTAGAAAGAAAACTCAGTTCTTTTTGACAAACATTCACTGAGTCCCTAGTAATGATGGATCAATTCACAGCATTCCAGACATGTCCAAACATAAAAGGCTCTGTGTCTAGTGTCCTAAAATGATAATATAATAAAAACAAGATAAAGATAAAACAGATAAAAATACAAAAAATACTTATACAACTATTGTTTTATGATTCCCTTGTGTTTCCAAGATAATTCAAATGGAATGTGAAATAAAAACATGGGAAACCTTCCTGTTTCCTTGTAGGTCCTACGCCCTATTTCCTGTTTCTTTAAAATCTCAGATAGAACATTGATTAAAGTGCCTGGAAAGGCCTCACTCTTAGAAGAATCTGAATTTTTATTTTAAAATCACTTGTATGCACCTTGTATGTACCTTATATGCTGGGGACAATGCTAAAAGCTTTTATATATTTAACTGAATGAGAGCGTTGGGAAAGACCCATTAACTCTAGAGTGACTTACACTGATTGTCCAACACCCTGCCCTAGTTTTTAGACCCCACTCTGTCAATATAGTCAACATCTGATGATAAGGAAAAGCTAAGAACACAAATTCTTCATGAGTAGGGATGCATGACTGTAATCTCAGCACTTAGGAAATGGAAGCAGGGGGATTGCTATGACTCTGGGGCCACTCTGGAATATACAGAATATCAAAGTCAGTCTGTAATACATGGTAAAAGTACCTCAAAACAATAAACAAAAAACTGTCAAAACCAATCTTTTATGGGAAGGAATTTAATTTGTATAATTAGGCAGAGAGTTAATGATGAAAACCAAGAAGTGGCCACAAATACATGTTTCCTGTGAAGAAATGAGAATATGAAATTATTTTCTGACCTAGAAAGTTCAAAGGTAAAAATCACTCTATAGAAGATGAAACTCTTTCAGTACTTTATCACCTGAGTCTTGATCATGGTCAGAAATACCATCTTCAAACAATAGATACATTTTGCTTTTTCTCAATCAATCCTGTTTATGAAATACTAACCTAAAAGAATCTTGGTAGAATAAACTGTGAACACATTACTAAGAAATACAATTAACAGTGGGACTCAAGAGCACTGGCTCTTTTGGAGGACTGGGTTCGGCAAGCACCCAGACGACAGCTCACAACCTCCTGTATTCCAGTTCGGGGTTCCAACACCTTCTGGGCTCTTCAGGCCTATGGTTTACATACAAATATGCAGGCAACTCATTCACACAATAAAGTAAACTAAACTTTATGTATTTTTTTAAAAATAAAAGTATCTGCACAGACAGACTGTGCCAGAACTACAATAACTAATAACTAATGGACAGAACAAAAATATCAGCGCTTAAAGTAATGTATGGATGGAGTCTGCTCCTCAAGCCTAAAGCTGAACTTAGCCACCATTAATATCAAGGCTGGGGATGGTGGTGAACGCTGTGATCCCAGGTGTCTCCAAGTACTAGTTAAAGATACATACTTCTTACTTCTATTACTCTCCTAAATTAGCCAGCTACTTATGCTGTGTATGACAGCACAGAAGGAAAGATGCTAACAGGGAAACACATGATACCTCTTCTCCCAGTCTGTCCTATTCACCTGTTAGTTGAAGGTAGAATTCTGAGAGACTGTGTGTACCTTAAGAAGTAGAACAACTGGAGTCAGTTAGCTGACTCTGATAGAGTACGTGGTAAAGAAGCCTGGCAGCATGGCTGGATCCAGAACCCACTTGGTGGAAGGGAAAACTGACTTTACAACGTTGTTCTCCGTCCTCCATACATACACCAGGGTAGCCTCAAACTCACTAGCAAAGGGTAGCTTTAGATTACTAATCCTCCTGCCTCAGTTTCCTAAGTCTTGAGACTGTATGTATATACCACTGTGTACAGTTTATATGGGAACTGAATTTAGGGACTTGTGGGTGTGAGGCAAGTATTCTAACAAATCTTCAGTCACATCCCTAGCTGAAATTAAACATCTGGGGGCTGGATGGTCCAGGGATTAAGAACACTTACTCCTCTTTCAGAAGACACAGATGCAGTTTCCAGAACCCATACAGATGCTTACGACCTCCTGTGATCCCAACTCCAGAGATCTGACATCCTCCTCTTACCTCCTCTGATCTGCGGGCTCATGCATGCACATGACACACATACATACTCAGGCACACACTTACACATAAAAGTATTTTAGATCTGCGTTTCCAGTGAGCATTTTGTAAATATAAAAATGGCAAATTCATAAGTTGTAATTTAGATACTAATGAAGTTTTGTGGTCCTAAAGGCTGACAAGAAAATCAGATATAGTAGTAACTATTGTTGAATGGTTATTTATCAATCCATTCACTCACTAGAAGTCCAAACAAGAAAAGGTTGAATGTTGGCAGGGTAAACATAAAAATGATATAAACTTTTAGTTATTTTTTCTAAATAAATATTTTTCTGTCTGCATTTAAATGAGCTTTGCACAATAGAGAATGGCAAAGCTGATGTGAATGATCTACACTTTCATTATTCTTTTCTTCAAATAATTTTAATTGATATTTTAAGAAATATATCAAAAGAGAGACCATAAAAGAGAAGAGTTAGGTATTTTAGCTCCTTTAACAGCTCTCATTTCCTGCTCTATGAATAAGAGGGACCACAGTTTTGTTTGCCTTAGGCCACACAATGGTGCAGGCACCCTGCCAACATTCAACCTTTTCTTGTCTGGACTTCTAATGAGTGAATAAAACCACGATGGGTTAGTAAATAACCATTCAACAATAGTTCCTACTATATCTGATTTTCTTGTCAGCCTTTAGGACCGCAAAACTTCATTAGTATCTAAATTACAATATAATAAACAACTGGAGACCAGTTCTAATTCTAGTCTCTAAATTCAAAGTGTCCAGATGGTCTTCTGACAGTAGAAGTTAGCAAGAAAAGAGAGGAAATAGTCTTTGAAAGAACTTGAATCATAATAGCTTTTTTGTACTTTATTAATATTATTATAGTAAAAATATTGACCAGAAGTTCATACAAACAGTTCTGTGAAATATATGCTGTATAATTAATCAAATAAAGCTGCTTTAAAAAATATAAAGAAATAGAAAAACGTTGCTTAAAAAAAAACCCTAAAAGTAACCAGGTGGTGATGAAGCACACTTTATCCCAGCACTTCCGGGGCAGAGGCAGACAGGATCTGTGTGAGTTTGAGGACAGCCAAGGCTACACACAGAGAAACCTTGTCTCAAAACCAAAACAAACACAAAAAAACCTAAGCACAGAGTTATTATGGAGATTCATTTTGTTGATATGAATGTATATGTTTGTATGTATGTATGTATGTATGTATGTATGTATGTGCTAACATTGCTGTGTGCAGATGCTTTGGTAGTAAGAGGAAAGGAGCACAGAGTGCACTGTTAGACCATGTGGCTGAAAACAGGGTGAATAAATGATAAATGTTTGATAAGTAATTAATATGCTAGTTAATTTGATCCATCATTCTAAACTTTATACAATACCAATCATAGGGTCACTTTACCTCATAAGTATACAGTTAAAGTTTGTCAGACCTAATAGGAATTTCTGAATAAAGACGCAGGATATAGTTTTCTTTCCCCAAGCTCCTAGTCATTTGTTTACTGGCAATTGTTGGCATACGGTGATTAATAGATGCCTTTCCATTGGGCGTATCTGTATTTTGAACTTACATTTATTTGCTTGTGTATTACATGTGTATGCTACACGTATACACACATATGCCACAGTGCACGTGTATTTCGAGGAAAACCAGGGATGCATGTGATATACAGACAAACCTACAGGCAAAAGCACTTATACACATTGTTTTTAAGTGTGTGTCTGGGGAGGTGGGGGGACACTGCTAATACAAAAAAAAAACAAAAAAAAAAACAAAAAAAAACAAAACCATATTATAGGCTAGAAAAATGGCCCAATGGTTAAAAGCACCTGCTGCTCTTCCAAAGAACTGGTGTTCAATTCTCAGCACTCACATGGCAGCTCACAACCATCTGTAGAAGGTCCTCCAGGTCCAGAGGACTCAGTGTCCTATTCTGGCACTATCCTGCCCAGAAACTGCACCAACCATACATGCAAGCAAGATACCCACACGTAAAAATAAATATTTTTCAAAACTCCATTTTATGAAAAATTACAAAATTGAAAATAAAATGTATTAAGAGGATTACTTTTTAACATTTTGGCAAATATAGTATTGGCTTATTAGCATAAGACATATTCTTTTTGTGCACTGAATCTTCTGTAGTATATTACACTTGAAGTATGTGAAAAATTTAGCTTGTTGGATTCCTAGAATGATTAGAGAATGACTGGCCCTACTTCTTCTTCTTGGAAAAACCAAATGGCGATGACACGGTGCAGCGGGAGGCCTGGAGGACCCAGGGGCCCAGGATTAGGAGGCAGCTGGCCCGGCTTCAAGGAGGATCGACGGCCCTTGGGGCATGATCGTGGCCCGAGCCGTGGCCGTGGTCGAGGCAGCGAGGGGCTCGTGGAGGTAAAACTGAAGACAAGGGTGGATCCCCGTCACCAAGCTGGGCCGCCTGGTTAGGACATGAAGATCAAGTCCTTGGAGGAGATCTACCTGTTCTCCCTGCCCATTAAGGAGTCTGAGATTATTGACTTTTTCCTGGGTGCATCTCTAAAGGATGAAGTTCTGAAAATCATGCCAGTGCAGAAGCAGACTCGGGCTGGCCAGCGGACCAGGTTCAAGGCCTTTGTCGCTATTGGGGACTACAATGGCCACGTTGGTCTTGGTGTTAAGTGCTCCAAGGAGGTAGCCACTGCCATCCGAGGGGCCATCATCCTGGCCAAGCTTTTCGATCGTCCCAGCGGAGGCTACTGGGGAACAAGATTAGCAAACCCCACACTGTGCCATGCAAGGTGACAGGCCGCTGTGGCTCTGTGCTGGTGCAGCTCATTCCTGCCCCCAGAGGCACTGGCATTGTCTCTGCTCCTGTGCCCAAGAAGCTACTGATGATGCCGGTATAGATGACTGCTACACTTCAGCCAGGGGGCTGCACACTGCCACCCTGGGCACAGCTTTGCCAAGGCCACCTTGATGCCATCTCCAAGACCTACAGCTACCTGACCCTGACCTCTGGAAAGAGACTGTGTTCACCAAGTCTCCTTATCAGGAATTCACTGACCATCTTGTGAAAACCCACACCAGAGTCTCTGTTCAGAGGACCCAGGCTCCAGCTGTGGCTACCCAAAAAGGGTTTTTTAACAAAAAAAAAAAAAAAAATAAGTCTGTAAAAAAAAAAAAAAAAAAAAAAAAGAATGACTGGCCTCAAACTCCCAGAGATCCACATACAGAAATATGAATGTAGTTTTTTTCATTTAAAAAAAAAAAACCTTGAAACTATAGTTCTAACCACAATTATTATAATACAATTTTAGGAATAAAAATATAGTTCAAGGGTGGTATGCTTGTGTACATGTATAAGACCTGGGGTTTAATACCAAATATTTGGCAAAATGAAATTTAGCTATCACAAAACATTTAAACATTGTATGGTGGTTCGTTTTGTCAATTTTATTGGATTAATAAATGCCTGGGGGCATTCTTCCTGAAAATATTTGTGAAGAAGACTTACTGTCAAGGAAGCCAAGGACTTGCCTTGAATGTGACTAGTACCATCCATGGCCTTAGGTCCCTGACTGAATAAAAAGTTCAACACTGGCATTCTCCTTTCTCTGCTTCCTACTCCACTGAGATGTGAGCAAGAAGCCACTCCACTCCATGCTTTCCTCACCAAGATGGGTAGTATCCTAGCTTCCTTTCCAGATGCTGCAACAAAATACCCTGAAAGGGTTTATTCATATTGGAATTCTAGGTTATAGCTTACTCATGCAGGAAAGCCAAGGCAGTACCCTAAAGCAGCTAGTCACATGCAGAAAAAAAGTAGAGAGGAAAAATAAATACATGAATGTCTACTTGTGCTTGGCCACCTCCCTTCACTTTTACTGTCCATGATTCCCTGCACAAGGAATGATGGCACCCACAGTGGGCAGGGTCTTCCCACACCAATTAGCAGGAGTAAAAAAGATGCTATTCCATAGACACAACTTTACCTAGACAAGTCCTCACTGAGACTCTCTTCAGTGACTCTATTATCAAGTCAACAACTAAATATAACCACCAGAGCTAGCGAGAGGCTCAGCAGTTAAGAGCACTGGCTGCTGTTAGAAAATTCAGGTTCAATTCCCAACACCTACCTACAAATCAGCTCCCAACTCGTGTCAACACATCTGATGCCTGGCCACTGGGGCCACCAGGCATGTAAGTGGTACACAAACATGAAGATAAAACACCACATACATAAAATAAAAGTAAAAACAACTAACCATCCTAGCCAACAGGCTTCCGACATTCAATCTACAGCTAGCTGCTTCCTGCCAGGTATCTGGCCACCCAACGAGGAAAGCAAAGAATACACATGCAAAATAAAAGCTCTTAACAGCTTCAGAAATACAAAATATTTCGTCCTTCCTTTTTTTATTGGGGTGGTGGTGGTGGTGGTATTGTTTTAGAGAGGCTCTCTCATATAGCCCTGGCTGTCCCGTAACTCAATATGCAGACCAGGCTGTCCTAGAACTCACAAAGATTCACCTGCCTCTGCTTCCTGAGTGCCTGGATTAAAGACCTCTGCCACCAGACCAGTTTTTGTTTGTTTGTTTGTGTGTTTTATTTTACATTATTGACACAGGGTTTCCCTGACTACCCTGAACTCACCTGCCTCACACTCCTCAGCCTTCTTACTTTCTTAAATCAACATCAACTTTGTAGAGGGACTATTTCTAATCAAGTTTCTATTTCTTTAAAATAGAAAAAGTATTAGTCCATTTAAAATTACACAGAAAAGTGCCTGGAGGTGGTGACACACACTGTTAATCCCAACACTCAGAAGGCAGAAGCAGATAGATCTCTTGTGAATTTGAGGTCAGCCTGGTCTACAGAGTTCCAGGACAGCCAGGGCTACACAGAGAAATCCTGTCTTGAAAAGTGAAAAGAAGGGGGCTGGAGAGATGGCTCAGTGGTTAAGAGCACGACTGCTCTTCCAAGGGTCCTGAGTTCAAATCCCAGCAACCACATGGTGGCTCACAACCATCTGTAATGAGATCTGATGCCCTCTTCTGGTGTTCTGAAGACAGCAACAGTGTACTCATATATAATAAATAAATAAATAAATAAATAAATAAATAAATAAATAAATAAATTTAAAAAAAGTGAAAAGGAAAAAAAAAGTTACACAGGAAAAAAGAAATTTGTTATCAGTATTGTTTCTTGTTAACAGAAACAACAGAATGCTAAGAGCTTAGGAGGCCTAAGTTAATTCTAAAAGTTTGTTAAATATACTTGATTCAATAAAAATCTGTTTCTATGTAAAAATTCGTATTCCAACCCTCTCTTGATTATCCCCCATCCTCCACCCTCCTTCATTCTCTTTCTCTCAGCTGCTCTTCTTAGGCCTCAGGGAAGTGTGGGGTTTTGACCAACTGAATGTCTGGCTATGATCCAACATTAGCTTAATGAAGTCCTGGCAACAGAACTATTAGGCATTATAGACTTCCCCTAAAATAGGCAGGACGCACAGGCGAAACTGTGCTGACAACAGAGCTCTTCACAAAAAGCTTCCCAACTCTTCTTTGTTGTGTGTTCATGTTAAGAATTTCCAACAATTTACTGCATCATAACCAGAGCAATCTCAAAAAAATATAGACAGCCTAGAAATCTTTCAACAAAAAATAAACTATTAGGTGATATATATTTGTTAAGTAGATTTAATTAATATACTGAGGCTGTGGATGAAATATGATTCCTTTATGTAGAACTTCTCAGTACTTTTCTTTCCAAAAATAAATTGTTAAAGGTTAATATTTTTGTTCATCTTTTTGCTTTAAAACTAATACTCTAAAAATGTACTTCTTATTTATATCATGTTAAGATATTATCTAATGAAAACAACAGCTTACTGATTTGTACAAATAGAAGCCTGACATACAATACATATTAAGGATTATTGATCTATATGAAAGCCTTACTAAACTCTTACAAATTCATTAAGGAAGAAAACTACTTGTTCTCATTTCTGAATACCTTTCCTTCAATGTGTTTCAGCCATGTTCTTAACATACTGTGCTCGTATCTACTATCAGGAAAATGTCCATTCACTGGATTAAAAAAAAAAAATCTAGTAAAAGTCTCTCATTCACTCTGCCACCCAACTAAAGTGAGATGAGCTAGCTGTGCAGTGCTGTAGGCAGTCCCAGTGCTCCTTCCCACTGCTACCCAACGGGAGGCATGCAAACAAAAGACATTAACATACTGGATAGGCTGAGTGACGCCTAACTGAAAGAAAGCTGCCACCTTCTCCTCGGCTTAGATAACAGCAGTGTTGTTCAATACTCACTTCATTATATACCCTTTTAAACAATTTGAACTTTTTTGTAGTAGACGTTTATTAGTCAGAACTAATTGTATTTTTAAATGTTTTAAATTAGTGTACAAAGTAATAGGTTTCATGTGGCATTTTTCATACATACAAGTCACTTTTTTTTTACTTTGTTCTTATCATTCCCCTCCTCCACAGCCCTTCCTCACCTCTCTCTCCTCTCTTGCTGGCCCCATCTCCTCCCAAATAATTACGGCTTCTTCCTTCATGTTATATATATATCCTCTCAGTCTGCTTACCCCTTTCTCCCACCTCGGTTTAGATTGCTTCCTCCCATCCTTTGAATCCCTTTCATTCTCTCTCTCTCTCTCTCTCCCCCCCACCCCCCCCCCCCCCCCCCCCCTCTCCCTTTCTCATACACACACACACACACACACACACACACACACACACACACACACACACACACACACAAAAAAAGAAAAAAAAAAAAAGAAGGAAAGAAATAAAGATCTCAAAGCCATATTCATTTTCCTGGAAATATCACAATTTTATTTATCTTTATGACTTAATAATGTTCCATTGAACATATAAATTTTCTTCATCCACTCATCTACTGATGGATGTCTAGGTGGTTCCAGTTTTTAGCTATTGTGAACAGTGGAGTAATGAACACAGATATGCACGTATAGCTGAAGCACATTATATTAGACTTTTAAATATATACTGAGGAGTGGTATAGGGCAGGGTCGGACAGTACTTGCATTTGTTTTTGAGTCCCCTCTACCTGACTCCCATAGTAGCTGTTCCGGCCTCCATCCCCACCTAAGTGTCCTCAGCATTTGCTATCATTTGTTTTATTCGTTAAGAGCCATGCTAAGTTGGGTGAGATGAAATCACAGAGCAGATTTTTGGGTTTTGGTGGGTTTTTTTGTTTTGTTTTTGTTTTTCCCGGAGCTGAGGACCGAACCCAGGGCCTTGCACTTGCTAGGCAAGCGCTCTACCACTGAGCTAAATCCCCAACCCCGGTTTTGGTGGTTTTTTGTGTTGGTTGGCTAGTTTTATTTTCTTGGAGACCATTTCTCTGGGTAGCTCTGGCTGTCCTGGACTCACTCTGTAAACCAAGCTGGCCTCAAACTCAGAGATCAACCTGCTTCTGCCTTCTGAGTGCAGGGATTAAAGGCATTTACCACCATGCCTGGCTGTAAGCAGTTGGGTTTTTGTTGTTGGTTTTTTTTTTTTTTTAAAAGATGTATTCATTTATTATATATAAGTACACTGTAGCTGTCTTCAGATACACCAGAAGAGGGCATCGGATCTCTTTACAGATGGTTGTGAGCCACCATGTGGTTGCTGGGATTTGAACTCAGGACCTCTGGAAGAGTAGTCGGGTGCTCTTAACTGCTGAGTCATCTCTCCAGCCCTGTAAGCAGTTTTAAATTACATTCCCCCAATAGCTAAAAATACTGAACACTTTTTCTACTATTTATTGGCCACCTGTATTTCTTCTACTTGTATTTTTAAGTTATTAATTTTAAATTATTTTATATAAATTAAGCATAACTTAAGGAGGTTTAAAATTCAGTATTAGGTAGGGCTGTAAGGTTGGATCCACATGCCTATAATTAAAGCACATGGGGAGTAGAGGCAGAAAGATTAGGAGTTCCAAGTTATCCTTAGCTAGAGTGGGTTCAAGTTTGGGATACATGAGACTCTTTCTTAAAAAAATGAGTAAATAAATATAAAAGTAGAACTAATTATCTCAGTGCACCGGCCAAAAGTGCAATGAGGCCCTAATTTTGACTCACAGACTGCAGAAGATTAAATATATAATCATATATTTATATGAAGTACATGAAATTTTCCTGCAGAAGAAAATAAATGTTTACTATCTGGGGTAATGTAGACTAAAGAGTCCCAGAAAGCAAAAACCTATGGGCCTGCCACAGTGACACACTCCTTCAATCTCAGTACTGAGTGGCAGAGGTGGGCAGTGGATCTCTGAGTGTGAGGCCAGCCTTGTCTACATAAAGTTTCAGGACAGCCAGGCCACATAGTAAAAACGAGTCTCAAAAACAAATAAGTAAATTTATACTCTATAAGCATACTCTGAACTTTTAATAATAAGAAAGGTTAAAAAAAATCACTACAACTACAGTTCTTTAGTGTTTAAAGACTCAGAAATTAAGATGAGAAGCTGAGTGAGCCATTGCTGTTGGGATGCCAGATCAGCAACAGGCTCTCAGCCTACGATGTATCTTCTGGCAATTAATCACAAAAGTTTTCATTTCCTTCAGACCTTACCCTTTATTTTTTTTTTTTTTCCTGAAACAGCATTATGTAGCCCTGGCTGAGCTCAGAGCATCTCCACATCAAAGATAGTGTTTTTGTGGAGAAGGGATGATTTCCCAGCATAGTTTCTTCTGATAGGAAGGACAAGTATTTAAGGAAGAGTATGCAGTGATACAACTTAGCTTAAGCTTGCAAACACTTAACAAGAATCAGTGAGATACAAGGAATCACATTTACTCTGAATAGTTTCCTCCTCTATGAGGAGCCCTGTCTCAGGCTTTCTACACTCAGCCCTGGCTTCATTCCTCCACCTCCAATCACCCCTGAGCTTTGCTCCTCTGATGGAGAGTGAGCTCCAGGCTACGCCTGGCTTAGCTGTGCCCCACTACACCCCAAATGTGTCTCACTTTCAGCCCAGTCCCTAGCCAATACCCCATCAGGAAGAAAGGAAGAAAGAAAGGAAGGAGGGAGGGAGGGAGGGAGGGAGGGAGGGAGGGAAAAATGTTCTACTAACTCCCCTCCCCCAAAATCAAAGCCAAAACCACTATAAGAGCATTTCATTATGATCGAGGGGATTTAATCAACAAAAAACACAACAGGCTCAAAATGACACACTGACTTGTATGTGCCCATGCCAGGAGAAAAAGGTTACTTGCCCTTTAAATGAGAATACAAATGGCACCTGGTCCTTGAACAAGGTAGTAACAGTGTTTTAAGAACAGGACAAACAGGAAAGTCCCCATTTGCAAACAGCCACAAGGGTAGAAATTAGTAGTCTCAGTATAATAAAAGTAGTCAAGAAGAAAGACTACATCCTTTCTTTTAATTACACCAAGAAACCAGGAGGTGGTAGCACATGCCTTTAATCCCAGCAGTTGGGAGGCAGAGGCAGGTGAATCTCTGAGAGTTTAAAGCCAACCTGATCTACAGAGTGAGTTCCAGGACAGCCAATGACTACACAGAGAAATCCTGTCTCAAAAAACCAATAGATAAACAAATAGATAAGCTATTACTCCAAGGAAAGAATTCTCCATGTTTATAGTCTCCCATAAAAAAGTAGACCTAGGGGCTAGAGAGATGGCTCAGTGGTTAAGAGCACTGGCTACCAGTGGTCCTGAGTTCAAATCCCAGCAACTACATGGTGGCTCACAACCATCTGTAATGGGATCTAATGTCCTCTTCTGGTGTGTCTGAAGACAGCTACAGTGTACTTATATAATAAATAAATCTTTTTTTTTTTAAAAGTAGACAGTACCAATACACATTTGTAGTGCAAACTGGAAATCTAGAGTAACAAAGACCTCTAAAACAAACATTTCAGAAAAACAGGTTTTTAAAAACTAGTTCCACTAGTCAGCATAAATCTAAGAGTTCTTACTATTCAAACAGCAGTATATCACAAAGCAGGTGAGTAGTGATACCAACATGATACTGCAGAACACTAGAGAAAGGCTGACTTGCTGCTCCCTCACCTGACTACCTCAGGTTTCTGTTTCTCCCACAGGTCCTTTCCTACCCTTCTCTGGCTACAAGTAATTTCTAAGATAAGCAAATAGATCATAGATTATTCTGCATTAAAATTTCTCAAAAGGAGAAATAGGAATGCATATGATCAAATACACTTATGTACATACAAAAATTCTCAAAGAATATATATATTTTCAAAAACGGTCTCAACATGTACCCCTGACTATCCTAGAACTCTCTATATAGATCAGTCTAGCCTTGCATATAGAAATCGCCCTGCCTCAGCCTCCTGGGAGCTGGGGTAAGAGTATACTACCACATCCAGAAGTAAAACATACTTACTAAAAGTACATTTTTTTAAGTTTAAAAAATCTTTTTGGGGTTGGGGATTTAGCTCAGTGGTAGAGCGCTTGCCTAGCAAGCGCAAGGCCCTGGGTTCGGTCCCCAGCTCCGGAAAAAAAAAAAAAATTTTTTTAATATTTATTTATTTAAATTTATATGAGAACACTGTAGCTGTCCTCAGAGACACTAGAGGGCATCAGATCTCATTACAGATGGTTGTGAGCCACCATGTGGTTGCTGGGAATTGAACTCAGGACCTCTGGAAGAGCAGTCAGTGCCCTTAACAACTGAGCCATCTCTCCAGCCCAAAAAAAAAAAATTTTTTAACTTTCTTGGAGACAGAGGCAGGTGGATCTCTGGGTTAACTTGGTCTACATAGTGAGTTCCAGGACAGATGGGATATGTAGAGAGACCCTGTCTCAAAAATAAGTAAATAAATAAATAAATAAGCTTTTATTGAGGGTCTAAAGAGATGATTTAATTTACTTGTTTTAAATTATGTTGTGTCTCATGTTTTTACTCGTTGATATTGTTATTCTTGAGATCTGGTGTGCATAGCTATTCTTTTATACTGTCACTTTAATTAACAACTCCTTTACTATTTACACTTCCCAACCCTTTCTCCTTATAAGGCTGTCTTAGTCAGTATTCTATTGTGGTGAAGAGACATCAGGACTACAGCAACTCTGATAAAAGCATTTAATTGAGGCTTGTTTACAGTTTCAGAGGTTTAGTCCATTATCATCATAGCAGGGAACATGATGGCATAAAGGCAGACATGGTGCTAGAGAAGCAGCTCAGAGTTCTCTACATGTCTAGATCGGTAAACAGCCGGAAGAAAGAGCCACTGGGCCTGGCTTACCTTTGAAACCTCTAAATTCACCCCATCCCACCCCATCCCACCCCATCCCACCCCACCCTACCCCACCCAATACTTCCTCAACAAGGCCACGCCTCTGAATCCTTCCCAAGTAGTGCAACTTCCTAATGATTAAGCATTCAAATCTAGATATTTTAATCCACAATTTAGCAGTTGAACACATACCATCAAATGCTGGAATCATAACTCACATTTCTCTTTCCTAACACAATTATACATGATAGATTATGAATATATGATAAATGGAAAACAATTGATCAAGTAATCAAGTATTAGCAGAAAACCAAATATTACAAATTAGTTTGAACTTGTTACATATACAGAGAAAATAATTCACAGAATGTAAACATTAAGGGAACTGTCTCCTCCAATACCTACTCCCAAAAAAAGAATAGAGGCTTAAAAAAAAAAAAACAAAAGGGCTGGAGAGATGGCTCAGCGGTTAAGAGCACCCGACTACTCTTCCAGAGGTCCTGAGTTCAATTCCCAGCAACCACATGGTGGCTCACAACCATCTGTAAAGAGATCCGATGCCCTCTTCTGGTGTATCTGAAGACAGTGTACTTATATATAATAAATGAATAAATCTTTAAAAAAAAAAAAAAAGAAAAAAAAAGGGTTTGGGGATTTAGCTCAGTGGTAGAGCACTTGCCTAGCAAGCGCCAAGGCCCTGGGTTCATCCTCAGCTCCGGGGGAAAAAAAAAAAGGAAGAAAAAAAAAAAAAGAAGAATAGAGACTTAACATGTGAGCTAGAGATATAACCCAGTGACACAGCATTTGCCTGACATAGGTAAGGGTCCCGATTACATAGCCAGCAACAGATAAATAAATAATAGAAACTTTTAGAAGTTAAAATAATCCTGGGTTGAAATGAAGTTCTGCTACATTCCAAGAATTTCTTGTCAAGTTAGACAGCAAGCACTTTAATCTGCTAAGCCATCTCACTCAGGATGCTGCTCAGTGGCAAAGCCTTGACTAACTTGCCAAGGCACTAGGTTAAATTCTAATGTAGGGAGGAAGAACATGCCATACCTAGTTTGAATGTACAGAGTAATATTAAGTGCATTTGATATGCATTAGTGTCTCAGCTTAATGCCTAACACCACACACACACAAACACACACACACACACACACACACACACACACACACACACACACACACACACACACACACACACACCCAAACAACACTTTAAAAAGAGAACTAGAGGAAAAGCAAACTTACATTGTTTAAAAAAAAAGTTTGGGTTGGGATTTAGCTCAGTGGTAGAGCACTTGCCTATGCGCAAGGCCCTGGGTTCGGTCCCCAGCTCGAAAAAAAAAAAAAGTTTGCTGGGTAGGGTCTCTGTAAGTATGAGGCCAGCCTGGTCCACATAGTGAGTTCAAGACCAGCTAGGGTTTTGCCTCTAGAACAAAACAAAACAAAACAAAACAAAACAAAACAAAACAAAACCTGCTGACCAGTGAGATAGCTCAACAGGAAGAAGCACTTACTGGGAAATATGATGTCCCAAGTTTGATATCTGGAGTCTACAAGCTGGAAAAAGAAAACTCCCAACTTGTCTTCTGACCCCCCACACACATGGGCTCATGCACACATAAATGAATAAATGAAAATAACAAGATAGGCAATAGTGGTATATGCCTTTAATCCCAGCACTCAGAAGGCAGAGAAAGGTGAATCTCTGAGTTGGAGGCCAGTCTAATCTATTATTTTATAGGTTTCAGGAGTTTTGTTTTGTTTTGTTTTTGTGAATCCTATATAGTACTAGTTTCTTTAAAGAACAATGAAATATTTATTTGCTGTAGAAATTCACTGCTTTTCCAACATAATTCTCAAGACAATTGCTAAGGACATGACTAAGCTGAATCTCACAGGAATCTCTCTTAGCACCTTAACAAAAAGATGTCATGTTCTAAGCAACAAATTCTATAATTAGTGGCCTGAATAAGTCAAATAGGCTGTGAAGATGTCAACAGCTTACCTAATTTACAAAATGAAGAATGCAGAACAAAAGGACATTCTCCCAGTAATGTAGCACTGAGGCTTGTTAACTTCCATTCGATATTGTTACTTATTTCATTATTCAGAGTTCTCTTTCAAATATAATTGCTTACTTTAAGTAATACCCCAAGCCAAATGGTGGTGCAGACCTACAACCAAGTGCCTGAGAAGCTAAGAAAGGACAGAGAATTCCAGCTACTGTGGACTGCACAGCAAGACCTTTTCTCAAAAAATTAAAAATTAAAAAACAGTCACAGGACTCTCCAGGGCTAGAACTATATATAAAATGTATGAATTCATAAAGCTACAAAAAGACTAAACAAGGGGTTGGGGATTTAGCTCAGTGGTAGAACGCTTGCCTAGGAAGCGCAAGGCCCTGGGTTCGGTCCCCAGCTCCGAAAAAAAAGAAAAGAAAAAAAAAAAAGAAGAAGACTAAACAATCTAAATCTTTATGTAGGGAGGGACAAATGGGGTAAGTGTATCGAATTCTCCCCCCCCCCCAGCTGGGGACCAAACCCAGGGCCTTGAGCTTACTAAAAAGCGCTCTACCACTGAGCTAAATCCCCATACCGTGTATCGAATTCTTGAAGTTCAACTTACTACCAAGCAAAGATAATCTTTTTTACTAATGATGAGGATGGAACCAAGGGCCATGTGTCCTACTCTATAGCCACCCCCCCAAAAGAAGCAACCCATTATCTTTCATTTTTATTTTAATTTTATGTGCTTGAGTGTTTTGCTTCCATGTATGTTAGTGTATTATATATATGCCTGGTGCCTTTGGAGTCCAGAAGAGAGCATTGGATCCACTGGAAAAGGATTTACAGATGGTTATAAGGTCCCAGGTAGGGATGGGAATAGAACCCAAGTCCTTTGTGAGAATGCCCAGTGCTCTTAACCACTAAACATCTCTCCAGGGCCCAACCCAGTATTTTGTTTTTAAAAGAATGATTTAGCCAGTTGTGATAGTGTATGACTATAGGGCAGAGACAGGCAAATCTCTTGTGAGTTCAAGGCCTGCCTGGTCTACATAGTGAGTTCCAGGCCAGCCAGAGGTACATAATAGAGTGAACCTATCACCAAAACAAAAAACAAAAAACAAAAACAAAAAAAGGAACTTCTCAGAAATCTAAATATATGAACAAAACAATGATTCCTAGAAAGTGCTGTATAAATGGAGAAAAGATTAGCATTAAAGCCAAAATAAGTTCATAAATTATCATTTTTATAACATTTCATCAAGCTAACACACAAACTTTGGCCAAAGGACAAAAACAACTCAACAGCGATATCCATGTAAAACGTGCTTCAAAAAATTAAGGAATAACTTCACTTGACTGCTTTAATCTTGCTTTCTTATCTCTACAATACTGCCTTGGGTATATTCACTAAATATAAAAGGTCCCTCTTCATACTAGACTGGCCCCTAGGGATTCTAATCACTATGAACACATGGAAACATAAACACATCCTCCACTACATTACATCATCACCACACTCCTGCTCTAACTGCTGTTTTCCACAACTGAAGCTTTGCATTTTCTTCACACACACACACACACACACACACACACACACACACACACACACACACACCCGTCCCCAGCTGGGGACCGCCGAACCTAGGCAAGAGCTCTACCGCTGAGCTAAATCCCCAACCCCTTGCATTTTCAAGGAAAGGTTTTATATCCATCAACATTTGAATATTACAAACAAAAGCAAACCTCAAATATCTGCTATGCTTTATAGAAAAATAAGAGACTATAACTGAGACACAATTCAGTTGATCAATTACCTTGAATAATTAAAATAATTTAGATTTTTGTATATCTAAAAATTTTATTGTTGTTGTCTTGTTTGTTTTTATTTTTTAAAAGAATTGTTTATTTATTTCATGTATGTGAGTACACTGTGTCTGTCTTCAGACATACCAGAAGAGGGCATCTGATCCCACTACAGATGGTTGTGAGCCACCATGTGGTTGCTGGGAATTGAACTCAGGATCTCTGGAAAAGGAGTCAGTGCTCTTAATCACTGAGCTATCTCTCCAGCCCCCTCGTTTGTTTCTTCTTCTTTTTTTTTTTTTTTTTCTTTTCTTTTTTTCGGAGCTGGGGACCGAACCCAGGGCCTTGCGCTCGCTAGGCAAGTGCTCTACCACTGAGCTAAATCCCCAACCCCTCGTTTGTTTCTTAAATGTATAGTTTCTATACAGTCCAGATTGGACCTGCTTTACTGAGCAGCCTAGGATGACACTGAACCGCTGAACTTCCTAACTTCTATTCCAACACATTTACCAAATACTAGGGATTAAGCTGTGAGCTTCCTATACACCAAGGGAGCTCCAATGGCAGCCCATCCAAGCTCCTTTTGATTGTTTATTTAATTGGGGGTGGAGGTATTTTTTTGAGACGCAGTTTCATTAGGTTTCCCAGAGTGACCTTAAATTCCCAAGTGCTAAGATTATGTCACACACAGGGTTTCTAAGTCCTTTTATACCTTCAGGTTAACCCTGTATGTATATGAGTGTCTTGCTTTGGAGTAATAAAGTCTCCCACTTAGTAGATGAGTACTTCTACAGAAAGGAAAACAATAACAATAGTAGTTGACGGCTGCATGCTAAAGGTCTTACTTAGCATGCTTTAGACTCTGAGTTCAAAGCTAACCCATACACACACAAGAAAAGAGAAAAATAATACTGCTCGGTTGGTTTATTGAACAGTGAGATAACAGTAAATAAAAAAGAACTTAAATATACTGAACACTCAAGAAATACTGGGGCTAGAGAAATGGCTCAGTACTTGAAATTATTTGCTGCCCTTGCAAAGGACCTGGGTTCAGTTCTCAGCACCCACATGATAACCACACCATCTGTAACTCCAGTTCCATGGGCACCAACACCTTCTTTTGGCCTCTAAAGGCACCAGGCACATGGTACACATCCATGCATGCAGGCAAGATATTCACTTTTTTTCTTAAATTTTATTTATTTAATGAATGAGTACCCTGCCTGAAGAGAGCACCAGATCCCCCTATAGATGGTTGTAAGCCACCATGTAGTTGCTAGGATTTGAACTCAGCACCTGTGGAAGGGCAGACAGTGCTATTAACCACTGAGCCATCTCTCCAGCCCCCAGGCAAGATATTCATACATATAAGATAAACATAAATAAACAAATATAAACAAAAACTGTTTATGTGACTACTCCCTTACTCCCTCAGCATACTCCCTCAGATTTACTTATTATTAGCCATTGTCAAATTATACAGTATAAAGCAATTTAAATGTAACCTATTATAAGACATATCTCTTAATTTTTAATTCTTTGTAAAGTTAAAAGAATTAAAGTTAAGCAAGAGAGAAATTAGTTCAGCAAGTCACAAACTCTAGGGCCAGAGTACACATGGGCTGTTGTTCTGTTTTGTAAAAAGTATCATACCTCCCAGGCTAACCTTGAACTATGTAACCCGGATGACCTTGAAATTCAGAGCCCTTACCTCCACTTACAACTGCAGGCTTTACCATCACATCAAGTTTATCACATGGTATATTTTAATTGCCTGTGGCTATCATGACAGTAACATGGAGAGGTACTGGAGAAACTAAAACAAAGAAATGTCATGATTTAAATTGGGCCTAGTGATGCAGGTCTATAATCTTAGCTACTGGGGAGGCTGAGGCAGGAGGATCACAAGTTTTAAGATCAATTTGGGCTATCTCTTGAATTCAAGGCAAGCCTAAGCAACTTTCTGAGACCCTGTCTCAAAATAGAAAGTAAAGGAGAGTATAGATACCTCAGTGGTACAGCACTAGCCTAGCACAGGCTTAGTCCTGAGTTCAATCCCTGGGACAACCAGAAAAGGGGGAACATGATATTTAATAATGGTCACCAAGGCTCTTACGTTAAAAGACTATAATAAGCACAGGTGTTAATAGAGGAGAAAAGGTTAGTGAAACATTACGCATGAGAAGAGAGTGGTAGCACTTAGATCAAGATGACAGCAGTGGAACTGGTAAAAAGCAGCCACAACCCATATATATCATGAAGGTAACCAAGAGAGCTTCCTATCAGATTGAATGAAATGAGAAAAAAAGAAAAAAGAGACAAGAGCCTGCATTTCCTATTTGCATACTACACAACTGGAAAAGAGAGAATTGCCAATTTGCTGAATGAGGTAAATTTACAAGACAAACTGGAAAGCACCTTCGGTTCAATTTTAGACAAGATATCCATGACTGGAGCTGGAGCCCACTGGGAGAGGACTTGCTTAGCATACAGTAAAGGAGGCACTGGATTCAATCTCCATTAAAAAAAAAAAAAGTGCAACTTAGGAAAGAAATACATTTGAAATTTAGCCTCCAAAAGCCAATTAAAGTCCTAAGACTATATGAAATTACCCAGAGTCAGTATAGACAGAACAAAGAAAAAAGTGACACAAACCAAAATCTCATCATTCAGGAGGCTGAGGGAGGAGTCTAGGCAGCATGGGCTACATAGTGAAACTTTGTCTTAAACAAGTTAATTAATTATAATTCAGGTTACACTTTTAAAAACTAGGTTTGGGGTTGGGGATTTAGCTCAGTGGTGAGTGCTTGCCTATGCAAGCATAAGGCCTAGTTCGGTCCCCAGCTCCGAAAAAAAAAAAAAAAAAAAAAAAAACTAGGTTTGAAGGTGACATGCACATACACATCAAAACGTCACAGCACAGTGTCACTTTCAAATGGATGCATGGGAAAGATTTAAATCAAAATGAGATTCTCGGGGCTGAAGAGATGGCTCAGTGGTTAAGAGCACTGTCTGCTCTTCCAGAGGTCCTGAGTTCAATTGCCAGCAACCACATGGTGGCTCACAGCCATCTGTAATGGGATCTGATGCCCTCTTTGGGTGTGTCTGAAGACAACTACAGTGTACTTATATATAAGTCTCATATTTAGTAAGGACTGTGACTTTTTTTTCCTACTTTCTTATTTATCTGTTTTCCTAATACTTCTGACATGAGCATGTGTGCTTTTTTTCACAAATTTTTATTCTGGAGTGGTTTTTGTTTACAGCAAAGTTTAGAAGTAGTACACACAGTACAAAGATCTTTCATTACTATACGGTATAAACTAGTAGGCCAACACTAGTAAGTTACTGACTGACTAAACACGCTTTATTCATGTTTCTCTAGTTTCCACTTCAAGTCCTTTTTCTGAAACAGGACCCATCCAAGATATCACATTACATTTGGTCATCATGTGTCTGTAGGCTCCTCTAGGCTATGACACTTTCTTAATCTTCTTTGTCTTAAATGACCTTGACCATTTTGAGATATACTAATCAGGCACTGGACAGAAGTCCTCACATTTTGAGGTTTTCTCATGGCTAAAATAGAATTATGGGAAGACCAAAAAGGTAAAGGTTTATTCTACCACATTGTGTAACATAATATACTCTATCAACAGAATGATAGGAATCCTGACTATTAGGCTAAAACAGTGCAAGACTTCTGCACTGTAAGGTTGGTGTTTTATACATATTCACTGCTCTTGAAATAAGAAAACCCAAAGGTTTTTTTTTAAAAAAAAAAAAACTTGTATATTTTAATTTAATACCAGTTTTAATAAGTGATAAGTAAAATAATGTAAATGGATTTTTTTCACTTTAAAAAATGCTTTTTAGTTAGGGTTCAGACATGATGACCACAAGCTGAAAAGTGAGTTTGTGTCAGACGTGTTTATAAAGCTTTACGAGGACCCAAACTATAGAAGTTCCTTTATAGAAAAAATTATATATTTCTTCCCTTCTCCTATTCACATGCAAACACATTTTTTATCCTTTATATAAAAGGAGTTACACTGGGCTGGAGAGATGGCTCAGTGATTAAGAGCACTCTCTGCTCTTCCAGAGGTCCTGAGTTCAATTCCCAGCAACCACATGGTGGCTCACAACCATCTGTAATGGGATCTGATGCCCTCTTCTGGTGTGTCTGAAGACAGCTACAGTGTACTCATATCTATAAAATAAATCTTTAAGGGAAAAAAAGGAGTTACACTAAGAAAATGGAAAAATTCAAGTAGAGTCCAATTTACTAATTAAACTAACCTAATGTTCCAAAATTAATATATAATACTTATAACATAGAATATTTAGAATTTAGTGGCATGAAGATCAGAAGTTCAAAGTCATTCCGGCTATTCAGCAACAAGTTCAAGGCCAGATTAAACTACTTGAAATTATATCTCAAAAATATCTTTTCAAAAAAAGTAGGGGGTTAGGTTGAGTTTGTGAATCAGCAGCAAAGTGTGTGAGACCTTGGGTTCACCTCCAGCACCTCTGGTGATTTTCATGCTTAAGAATGCGTCAGACTTACACAGAACAAGTCAAAATTCATATTACTATGTCAAAGTATGGAATTAAAATAATTCTAAGAATCTCCCAGGTGATTCTGATGCTACTAATCCAGAGACCATAATCTGAACACTATTAGCTTATACCAAACAAGCCAGTACTTTTCTAAGTTATTCAGAAGAACCTAAGAGTTATGGGACAGGCTTATAAAAATAACACCCATGAACTGGTAAGGTGGCTCGGTGGGAATGATGCTCACTGAGCATGCCTGGAGACCTGAGTTTGATGCTTGGAACTCATGTGGAGATGAAGGGAGACCACTGACTCTACGAGTTATCCTCTATCACCTGCACACGCACACATAGGAACAAGAACACATATTCTGTTTGTTTTAATTTTTAGGGGCTAGAGAGATGGCTCAGCAGTGGAGAGCAATAGTTCTTGCAGAGGACCCCAGTTTAATTCCCAGTATTGACATGAAGACTTAGAACCTTCTACAAGTCCAGTTCCATGGTATCTGATGGCCTTTTCTGACCTCTGTGGTACACAGACATACATGTCAGCCAAACATTCACACACATAAAATGAAATAGGAAGTCTAAAAAAATAAAAATTTCTCTGAAAAATATAAAGAATAACATCTAAGGGGTTGGGGATTTAGCTCAGTGGTAAGCGCTTGCCTAGGAAGCACAAGGCCCTGGGTTGGGTCCCCAGCTCCAAAAAAAAAAAAAAAAAAAAAAAAAAGGAAGAATAACATCTAAGACCAATATGTTAGTCAGTCCACAACGTTCAACAGATATTTATTACTTTATTATTTATAAATGTCAAAGTATCAAACCCAAACTGGCAAAATCAGAGATTCCTTAGTACTTCCTATAACCATAGGAATTTATATAAATTTTCAGATCTCGGCCTAGCAATACAGTAAAAACACCACAGGCAGTACTCTATAATCTGCCTCAACAAGTTCCTCAAGTGAGTCTGATGTACCATATAACCTCAGAATCACAGGCGTGTAGAAAACCACACTGATCTCTGCTAAAGATGTGTGCAAAGACTATTTTCCTTCAAATAAATTATAAACAAGGCACTTGCCTACCATGTGTAAGACCCAGGTTTGAGCCACAACTGCAAAAAATAAAAATAAATGAAAAATAGAAAATACAATATTAGGGGAATATTGTGAACAATATTGCTGAACAAGCCTGTAGACATGAGTTCAATCCCTGTAACCCAGAGAGAAAAAAAGGTGCCACTTTTAGTGGAAAAGGTACTTACCTCCAAGCCTATAGCCATCGGAGTTCAATCTCAAGGCCCCACATGGTGGACTAGAGAACTAATGCCTGCACGTTGTCCTCTGAACTGCACGCACACACACACAATATGTCAAAATAAAGAAGCAACTCTACCAAGTAACAGTCCAGGACTGATATGGTAATCCAAAGACCCTCCTCACTCTCACAGCCTCCCCGAATGAGGAGACTGCCTCAGCTAACCGCACAGATCCCTAATCCTTTATGTGTTCCACACTTTACCATACAGAAGCAAAACATAATTACTCATGCCTGTCACCGTGCTAAACAGACAGGAAGCTAGATTGTACCTTTCCAGAGCAGTGCCAAGTAATCACGGTTACCTCTCAACTTTCTAGATGATACTCTTCACTGTTAAAGATTAGTAATTTCTTTGCAACACCCTATACTTTAATGCAATTCCTTCTGAGACCTTTAGATGTACTAATCAAAGGATGTTCTAGCCTGTATGTTTTAAAGTAAACGAATATTTATAATGCCTCAGAGGTAAGTAAAAGAATAAGAACTCCAATTGTAGACACAAAACATACAAGGACAGAGCAATAGCCAAACAGTAAACCAAAAGAAAAAACTTACAAGAGTGGATATATAAAAATTAAATAAGGTTTAAAGGATAGGAAAGTTCTCTTCGTTTTTAGTGAGACATTTCTATTCAAAAATCCTTTCCAGGCTAGAATGAATATAGCTCAGTGGTAAAGGAGGCCCTTATGTATGCACAGGGCCTTGGGTTCTGACTCCTAACACCACAAAATATCACGTTATAGCAAAAGGTAGCATAACTTCTTTTCAGAGACTTTAAATCTTTTATTAACTGACTGATTGTTTTTGTTTTTGTTTGAGATAGGGTTTCCCTGTGTAGCCCTGGCTATCCTGAAACTTGCTCTGTGGACCAGGCCAGCCTTGAACTCAGAGACCTGCCTGCCTCTGCCTCATTAAGTACTGAGATTAAAGGCATGAATCACCACTGACACCTAAATCTTTTTTTCTTTTAATTAAAGGAAAAAATAGAAATTGCTTCATCCTGTCAACTAGTAAAATTATAAAATGGGAAATTAAAACATAGAAAACAAATTCATAATTTACTAGGTAGAGATTCCAACATACCAAATTTCATCTAAACTATATCTAGAGGGCACAAAAAATTGGTAAAACATTCAGAATAGTCTATTTAAGAATTGTATATTGATTAAAAATTAATTTTTTACATATGCCTTAACAAAAACTTTTTCAGTTTACTTTATTAAGAAGAAACATCTGCTTGTAAAAAAACAAAAAATAAACTGCCCTCTAATTTGTATTTCTCTAGCCATAGGCTAGTGCAGCAATCTGATCTCATCAGAGAAGTTCCCTTGTAAAGTGAACAGCGGTTAACTAAGAAGCTCACAACCGGCCAGAGTGCAGAAAATGTCACTGGAGTTCTCAGCTACCAATCAGGTATCTACATCCACACACGTCTCCAGGCTCAGGAATAATTGCAGAAGAGAGAGCAGAAAGATTGTAAGAGCCAGAGGTCAGGGAGGACTGGGACAAAACAATTTCTTCTGGACATGACAGGACTTCTGTACTCATGAACTCACAGCAGCTGTGACTGCCTGCTTAAGACCTACAGAGGATCAAGCCAGTCAACATTCTAGCAAGTACGGTGAGTGCTGCACGAGCCCCCACCCATAACTTAAGAGCTATGGACAGTTAGTGGCTTCTGGGGAAGGCAGATTTAGTTTTCTTTAGAGTGTGGCTCCTGGTAGGTTGATTGATCATACTCCAGTATATGATCCCACACACAACACACAGGAATCTATAACCAGTACAAACTGGCCCAACAGACGGACAAGGGGAGATGGAACAGGAAGGAAGGAGAAGAGAGGAAAGGGGAGAGAAGGGGGAGCACACACTGGACAAAAGCACATCTGAGAGAGGCATGGGCAATGAGGTGCCTGAGGTGGTAAGGTAGCGAGGTGGATCTGGGAGAGGAGCGAGTTGGAGAGGGAGGAAAGGACGAGTGTGATCAAAATACACTGTACAAGATCTTCAAAGAATTAAAATAGTTTTAAAACTTTTAAGTTATTCTGGCAGGTTTACTAATAGGTGAAAATGTAATAGCAATCAAAATCTTCCTCAAGACTTAAGTTTAATTAAGTTTAATTAATTGGTTCTTTTCTCAGCCCTACAAAATGAGAATGGCTAAGCGATAAGAATACTAGGATTGGACATGGTGGCCTATGCTTGTAATCCCAGTTCTTGGCAGGCTGAAGGTCTGGAAGGAGGAAGAAATAGGGAGTTATTACTTTAAGAATTTTAAGTTTTGTATAGGGTGATGAAGAGGTTTGGTTACATGAGTATCACATTATGATTTTTTTTCCTGTTTTTGGTTTTTGGTTTTGTGGGTTTTGGTTTTTGTTTTTTAAGACAGGGTCTATGTAGCCCTGGATATCTTAGAACTCTTGTGAATTCACATTCACTTGCCTGCTGGGATTAAACACATGGACTAGTACAGCCAACTTATATTGTGAATATGTACATTTGAAAATGGTTAAAATGGCAAACTTTACATATAACAAAACTCACCAAATTATATATTTTAAGTGGCTGAATTATATGATACATGAATTAAAAATCAGTAAAGCTGCATTTAAATGTTGAGGCCTGAAGAATAGCTCAGTTGTAAAGTGCTTGTCTAGCATGCCTAGGTTCACTCTTTAGCACTGCTAAACAAAAAAAGCAAAAAACAAAAAACACATAACCTAAGTTTAAATAGCAAGCTATATATGTTGGCTCAGGCCTATAACTCAACACTTCAGAGGCTGAGGTAGGAAAACCACTAGGAGGAGTTCAAGGCCAGACTGGGTTACAAAGTGATAGCCTGCTTCGATGGATGGATGGATGGATGGATGGATGGATGGATGGATGGATGGATGGACCAGATTAACTAATGATTAACTAGATCTCAGTGATTTAAAATATATGATACCTGGGCCAAAGACTAAGCTGATACTATCTTGACATTATTAACTTTAAATTTAAAGGCTGGGAAGAATAATGGCAGAGAAGACTGCAGACAATCTTTTTTGTTTTTTAAGACAGGGTCTCTCGGAGGTTGGGGATTTAGCTCAGTGGTAGAGCGCTTGCCTAGGAAGCGCAAGGCCCTGGGTTCAGTCCCCAGCTCCAAAAAAAAAGAACCAAAAAAAAAAAGACAGGGTCTCTCTGGCTGGAGAGATGATTCAGCGGTTAAGAGCACTGACTGCTCTTCCAGAGGTCTTGAGTTCAATTCCCAGCAACCACATGGTGACTCACAACCATCTGTAATGGGATCCAATGCCTTCTTATGGTGTGTCTGAAGACAGCTACAGTGTGCTCATACATAAAATAAATAAATCTTAAAAAAAAAAAAAAAACAGGGTCTCTCTATATAGCCCTAGCTGGAGTACATTATGTAGACCAGGCTAGCCTTGAACTCAGAGAGCCACTTGTCTCCATCTCCTTAGTGCTGAGATTAATGGCGTGTGACACCACATTCAGTCAAGATGAATCTACTCTTAACTAAACTTTTATCATTTAAAGTCCTTTATTCGTAAAGTCTGCCTTACCTATTTGGTGTGCATCATTCTTCTATTTTTAGTAAAGCACAGCTTTAAAGAGCCCACCTTTACACGTTTGTTGGGCTAATTCAACATATGCAATTAATATAAAACATATTTTTACTTACATTTTTCTCAATGTGGTCTGTTATAGTTTAGAAATGCCTCGGGGTTGGGGATTTAGCTCAGTGGTAGGCGCTTGCCTAGCAAGCGCAATGCCCTGGGTTCAGTCCCAGCTCGAAAAAAAAAAAAAAAAAAAAAAAAAAAAATGCCTCAAATTTCCCCCATTTTAAGGTAAATTTGAAATACTGGGGCTACAGTGTATCTCAGTGAGATAGAGTTTGCCTAGCATGCAGAAGGATTTGAATTTGACTATCATTGGTGTAAGAAAAAAGGGGGCGGGGGCTAGAAATATGGCTCAGTGGTTAAGAGCACTGATTGTTTCTTCCAAAGGTCCTGAGTTCAATTCCCAGCAACCATATGGTGGCTCACAACCATCGTTAAAGAGATCTGATGCCCTCTTCTGATGTGTTTGACTAAAGAAAGCAACAGTGTACTCATTAATAAATAAATAAAAAGGAAAAATATATATAACCAATAGCATATATATCAAAGTGTTTATATACCTACCAATAACTGTGTGGACCACTGGTTTTTCTCATCCCATAAGGAAAAGACTACAAAAGGACAGTGTCATCCAGGCTACCCCCTCAATTCAATGGGAATCATATTCTTATGAGGATACAAAAGCCAGAACCAGGGAATCTGCTCATAGTAAACAACCAGCAGAAACCCTAAGCAGGAACTCAGAACTTCCAGTCCTGGTTGCATTTCTCTTTGGCATCATTTACTTCCAAAGAAAATTAAAACCCACCCTAGGAACAGTGAAGAGAGAGATCCACAAGGGAGAGAGGCAGCAGTAGAAATAAGTAAAAAGTCAGGTGACTAGATTTGGCAATTAGAAATCCAATGCTAGCTAGCTGGGTGTGGTAGCTCACTCAGTATTCCTGCCATTAGAAAGACTGAGACAGGAGGAGACAATGTGGGGCTACAGAGTATCAAGCCAGATAGGTTACAGAGTAAGATGCTACCTTTCAAAGAAGAAGAAGAAAAGAAAGAAGAAAGAAGAAGAAGGAAGAAGGAAGAAGGAAGAAGGAACAAGAAGAAGAAGAAGAAGAAGAAGAAGAAGAAGAAGAAGAAGAAGAAGAAGAAGAAAGTAGTAGTAGTAGTAGTAGTAGTAGTAGTAGTAGTAGTAGTAGTAGTAGAAGTAGTAATCGTCAATCAATCTGATGACATCTACATTAGGAATGAGCAGAAAGGAAGAACTTTAGGATAGGGAAACCTGAAATGCTCACTGCTCTTTACAGAGGCCTAGACAGATATTTTAAAAGTGAATTAAGAAGAAAAGACACCCAGAGGAATCAAAGAAGACAAGAAGAAATTTTAAAATTCTAACAGTCCACCAAGTTCCTCCTCTTGCTTCAAATAGCATGCAATCTAATCCACATCTCGCCATCATGAGATACACTGCATGAGCATGGGCAGGTTGTCTTTGCACCACCCTACACCGTTTACAAAGTAACCACCAACAGGGCATCACAGATGTTTGCTGAGTGCATACTCCAGTTTTCTTTCAGATCTCACCTATCCTAAGACCTAACCTCCTAGCCATTCCAGTGATACATATCTGAACAGAAACTATAAGAGGCTCAACACGGGCTGAAGAGATAGCGGTTAAGAACACTCACTGTTCTTCCCATAGGTCCTGAGTTCAATTCCCAGCAACTACATGGTGGCTCACAACCATCTGTAATTGGGATCTGAGGCCCTCTTCTGGTGTGTTTGAAGACAGCGACAGTGTACTAACATACATAAAGTAAATAAAAAAAAAAAAAAAAAAAAAAAAAGCTCAACACTTCTTGCCAAGCACTATATTAACTATAAAAGCGAGCACATACACATGTTCTAGACTAAGTTTGGTTACATTCTATTCAAGCCTTAAAAGAAATTCATATTTACTAGAAGTCATTAAATCCATTCAGCTTAAGTGATAAACTGTAGTTAAAAGGTAAACTAACTGAGATTTTGAAGGTAAACTGGTCACTTTTTTTTCTCTGATCACTTTCCTCACTTAAATAAGGTCAAATTTTTTTTTTCAGAATACTCATTCTATAGATTAAGCCCATACTTTCTTTTTAATATGTTTTATACTATAATTATATCAAGCAAGTTTAAAATAAAATTATTTTATAATACTAGTAAAATACCCGCTTACTTTAAAAAGAATAAATCCTTTCTGTTGGCCTGGAACTAGCTCAACAGTTAAAAGTACTAGCTGCTCTTCCTGGGGACCAGTGCCTACATGGTGGGTAACTCACAACCTCTGAAACTCCAGTTCCTAGGTATCTAACTCCCTCTTCTAGCTTCTGCAGGCACTAGGCACACATAATACATACACTTACATGCAAGCAAAAAAACCTAATTTTTAAAATCCTGCCATCTATCACCAGATTTCCAATTCTATACAAAATATCCATAAATTTTATATGCAGTCTTATCATATCCCTCTCAGAGATCAAAAGGAATGATGATGTTAAAACAAGTCTGTCTAGGGGTTGGGGATTTAGCTCAGTGGTAGGCGCTTGCCTAGGAAGGCAAGGCCCTGGGTTGGTCCCCAGCTCCGAAAAAAAAAAAAAAAAAAAAAAAAAAAAAAAAAAAAAAAAAAAACAAGTCTGTCTTGTAACCTCAGTACTTGCCCAGCCTCAGTTCTATAACAAGTTCAAAGCCAGCCAAGCTACAGGGAGACCTTGTCTCATGGAAGGAAGGAAGGAAGGAAGGAAGGAAGGAAGGAAGGAAGGAAGGAAGGAAGGAAGGAAGGAAGGAAGGAAGGAAGGAAGGAAGGAAGGAAGGCAGGCAGGCAGGCAGGCAGGCAGGCTGGCTATAGTACTCAAAGTCATCTTCATTGCTTTTTGGAAAGGACTAAAGACTAAATTATTTAGACGCAGGTTTTAGAACCAAGCTCACATAAAATAAATAAGAGAAAACATAAAAGATACATATACATTTATGACAGTGCCATAATGAAGGCCATTGCTTTCTATGCTAACTAAATTAATTTTTAAATCAATCTCTCTCTCTCTCTCTCTCTCTCTCTCTCTCTCTCTCTCTCTCTCTCTCGCCCCTCTCGCACGCACACACGTGCACACTTCTTTCTAACAAGTTTTGGTTTTGATAGAAGTAGGAAAAAGTAGAATGCCCATAATACAAACACAAGACTAAGAATACAGCCAAAAGAGTGCTTCACTATCATTCTCAAGAGCCTGGGTCTGAGCCCCAGCACCACAAACAAAATAAAACAAAACAAACAAAAATACAAATTAAGTTAACAGAAGACTGAGTAAGCAAAGCCTTTTATACTAAATAATGTATCATTCTTAAGACCAAGAAAAAGCATGCCATTAAGAAGGCTTAGTGGGTAAAGATGCTTGCTAAGAAAGTCTGGATACTTGACTTAACTCCCCAAAACTCACACAAGTGTGGAAGGAGAGAAATAACTCCACAAAGTTGTCTTTGGAGCTCCACATATATGCTAAAAGAAATAAGTTACAATTCCTTTCCATTTTTTAAACATATATTTTATACATACAAATGTTTTGTTTACATGTATGTTAAGTGTACCGTATGCGTGCTTGGTATCTGCAAAGGCCAGAAGAAGAGGTCCTATCCTCTGAGAATGGAGTTATAGATTGTTATGAGCTACCATGTGTGGGTGTTGGGGAAAAAACTCACATTCTCTGCAAGTGCACCAAGTGCCCATAATCTCTGAGCCATCTCTCCAGCCCCCTCCATTCCTTTTTATAAGTCATTCACTAAGTATTATTAAACATTCTCTATGTGCATGGCAATATGCACTCCTCGGATGCAGGAAGCCCTGAATTTAATCCATTACAAAATAGATGCAATCTTTCTTCTTTTCTTTTTTCTTCTTTTGTTGTTGTTGCTGATGTTGTTGTCGGTGGTGGGGAAGGGGATTTCTTTCTCTTTGTTAGCCTTGGCTGTCCTGGGGCTTGCTTAGACCAGGCTAGCAATGAACTCAGAGATCCACCAGCCTCTGTCTCCAGAGCTCTGGGAGACATTACAGACAATAAACACTAAGAGTAATACCACAGGTGATAATCCAGGATGTAAAAAACCAAAGCTTGTAAGATTTTCATGCAAAGCCCCATTCAAATGGTGAGAGAAATACCCTCCTGTGCCATCTTCCCAATTCTCTGGAGTGGACTGGGATTCTGAATTCTTCATTTCTCTGTAATTATACTATGCATTCATATGTTACATGTAGCCTCCTTATACACAAAATGTACTATTTCATACATCTTTTCTTTTCATATGACGGTGTGACTTGACAGACCAATGGAATGTTAGAGGAGCAGAATCTACAAATACGCCAGTGGGGCTGGGCTTGCCCCCTTGCCCCGTCACTGCCTTGGCACATGCTGCTCCTAGGTAGGTAGGTATTACTCTCCCTCCCTCCAGATTTGGGCCCACGAAAAGACAAATGAAAATAAATAGCTGTTACACAATATGAAGACTTTGTGGCTTCAGATGATCTTGTAGCAAAGGTGAGCATTGGCCATACTCAGATCCAGTTAACACTGATGATATAAAGCATGCATCTCTTTTAAAACTCTGTGGATAAAGAACTCCCACCTACCCCCAAAAGGGTGTTATATACAAATTAGCTCAGTAGAACTAAAGTACAGAGAAAAAAAAAAAATACTCATCAAGAAACTCAGGGAACTGTTGTAGTGTCTATACTGAGAAACAGAAACGAAGATTACTAAACTTGCAGTTACTTGACAAAATTCACTAACCACTCAACAATGCTAAACAGATGACATTCTCACTTTAGACAACTATATTCCTAAAGAAAGGTAAAACCAAAATACAGACAAAAGGATTAGTTCAAATGAATTACAAAAGCTGACCCTGAAGCAAGCCTGAAATACCTTATTAAAGCTGGTGGTGCATTTAATAAATTTTGATTAAAATAATTTTAGGCAAGTACATCTCTATTTTCTAATAAATTCCAATTATTTGCATACCAGCTGTCCTTAGAATTAAGGAGTCCAAAAATTAATCAGTGTAAAGGGGATTAAAATAATTTTCAAAAGAAATTATGTATTTAGTAAGCCTGACGTGGTAGCTCACACTTGTAATCCCAGTGCGTGGGAGGCTGAGGCAAGGCAGCTGCCAAGAGCTTGAATCCAACCCAGACTACACAGAGTTGCGGGACACACTGCCCTAAACACCACCATCACCAAAGACAACTTATCCAGGACCCCAAAGAATGACGTAATATCTATTAGTCTTGCAATGCTTCTTCTCCTACTCGATTACATCAATGGCACCGACCATTTACATTAGTATATCCCAAATCTACACTGACGCTCCTAGTCATGTCATATTCAGTGAAGCCGCAGTAAATCATACACTACTGGGCAAAGTTTTCTTTCTGTCTGTCTTTTTTTTTCTTCTGTAACAGGGTTTCTCTAGAAAACCTGTCTTAGATCTCACTAGGTGGACCAGGCTGACCCTTGAAATCACAGAGATGAACCTGTTAGACAAAGTTTTTACACGTTCAGAACCATGGCTGTGAATGATCAGTACCTGCACCACTAGTTTATAAATGTCCCAGCTTCATTTCAAAGTCGACCTGGCAAAAGCATTACTTTATCTCATGTTCCAATTACAGGGAGAGGAAATTGTTGCTGGCTCTGCTGCTGCTGTTAGCACCAAGGAGGTAGGGAAGGATACAGGCTATAATCCTGGCTTCGAAATTTACTATGTGATAAGTTACTTGAAACTTTGTATTTAATTCTCCCTTCCTTTCAGTAATAGGGGAATCACAATAAAAACCTACAACACAGAATTGTCAAGTCGACCAGAGGAGAAAATATATGTAAAGCTCATGTTGGTGCACAGCAAGCACTCTGTAAACTCAGCTACTGCAGCTCTGAATCCAGCTTCAAAGAGGCCATCATCTAGGACACGGGGAAACACTAAGCTCACTTTATACAAGGATTCTTTAAATATAACCCTTTATGAAAGACCAAATCCATTTACCAAATAATTATTTTTTAAATCAATGGGTTTTTTTTCCCGATTTTTATCAGTTCTTGTATCAATGATGACCACAACACTATAAATGAGAATCTGCATTCTAAAGATTCTAAAAAGATCAAAATTTTAAAACAAAATGTTCTTGGGTTTCTGCTTGCAGAATGACTGCTTACGTGTCAAGGCCATTTTTACTCTTTTCATATTTTACAGGAACCACATGACTTGTGGTTAGAGAATTTAAACAGCTAACAAAGAAATTTTGGAGAAAATATGTTCAGTTTTGCTTCAAAAATAATTGAAACAATCGAAAATATTAAAATATCACATTCCAATATGTAATCAAATCAGATTTTCTAATGATTTTTAAAAAAAACAGATTCATCATTAAAATTCTAAATATAATGAGGTTTGAGAAATGGCTCAGCCATTAAAGGCTAAACTCACAACCAAAAATATAAAATACTACATATTAATCAACAATAGACAATGGTATCAAATTTCACAAAAGGAAACTTCAAATTTTCGTTCAGTATTTTCCCAGGACAGACCTTTAAAATGTAAATAAGAGAAGTAATCTCCGTGTCTACTACAGCAACGAAGAATTCATCGAATGTGAAAATTACTTTTAAAAAAATTAGAAAACCATTACTTTGTCTAGGCATACTTCATGTGACTAATTTAAGAATTCATTCCTGAGATGTTCTAAAAGTAAACCACAAAAGACTGTTGCTCGAAAATAACTGCAATGAGAAAATGAGTTGTTTTTTTTCTCAAGAATTAAAGAGGAAATGGCCAGAGGAAAGGGGAGTAGCATTTCCTTTCACACGTTAGGAAAATGTCAAAGAACTTTCAGGAGTCAAATCTCCTCGAAGTCTGATGTGAGGTCAAAGTTGTCTCAATGACAGGAAAACCAACAGACGCCAGATGACTAATAGAAAAGTTATCAAAAACACTTCTATGACCGGCAGTAATTCCAAAAGGATACAAAGTAAGACTGTCCAAGATGAAAAGACACAGAAGATTCTTGGGAGCAAAACAATATTAAAGACTATAGCAACAGTGTTATACACTGTATCAAGATTCTCACACTCTGGCTTCCTCAACATGTATTCTATTCATCAGGTAACATTTTAAATAACGAAAAGTAACGTGGATTCCCAAAGAGTGATCTAAATGTAAAAATAAGGTTCAGTCAACCGTGTGTCTAGTTGTTCTTTTTATTGTAAACCAAATCTGCTTCTTTCCACCAAAATAAAAAAAAAAACAACCTGCCAGCTTTATCTCCAAAAATCTAATAGACAGTTCACTAGTGATTAAAATATTATTTTTAATCCTTGCATTACCTCACAGCTAAAAATGTCAAGATACCACACCCAATATGTCTTTTTTCCCCCGTGGGGGAGGGGTCAGGGAATACGGGAGTAGGGACGGGAAACTACACGCAAACACCGAAGGTGATTTCCCTGGCTGGCTCCTCCACCCGAATCCGAGCGCACAGGTTTCGAGGGGCGAACACAGGCCTCGGCCTCTGTAGGCTCCCTCCCTCGCCACCCGTAGGGGTAGGAGCTGGAACACCTAGGGCTACTCACCAGCCGTAGTGCTGACCAGCAGGACGGCCCATAGCAGCCAGGGCACCCGAAAGGGCCGCTGCAGCGAGGAAGTCATCCCTGGGCCAGCCAAGAAGCAGGAGGGCAAAGAAAAGAAATCAGGAAAGTAAATTCGGGTGAGAAATCCGGCCAGGAGGCTGCTCTTCCTGATTTATCCTGCCCGGATTACAATGCAGTTTGAAAGGACAAATGGCAGATGCGAGGACCTAGCTTGTAGAGCTCTCATTCCACTGCAGAATTTCCCTTCATTTCGCTCCCTCGCGGCTGGGGGGCTTCATTCGCCTAGGACGGGGTGCCTCGGTTCCCCAAACTGAAGGCATGTCCGTGGGGAAGAAGCAGGGAGCCCAGAAGAAACCCCTGCAATTATTTCCCTCGTAGTTTCACGATATCAAAAAAATAGCCAGATCTGGGAGAAAACATATCCAGAGTGCCGGGGAGTGGAGGGCGGGGACTCGATGGGAGCACTAAGGATCAGAACAAGTTCCCGACCGCCGGGAAGGGCGAAGCAGGGCAGGCAGCAGCGCCCGGCCGCCCGAGTCGCATCGCTCCCGACTCGGAGGACAGTAGGGTTCCTTTTAAAGTTTCGCTTCGTTGCTTCCTTCACTCGGATTTCGACATCAACAAATCCTTTCCGCCGACTGGGTCGAAAAAGATGCCTGCTTCCATGGGCGAGCCCACGGCTTCCTAGGAACAATCGCGCGAGGGTCGCGCAGGCCGGGCCTCGGGGCGCGGGGGAGGGGAGGGTCGTGGCGGCGCGGCGAGCCCGGGCGAGCGACACGCGGGGAGGTGCGGGGTTAGCCCTTCGAGGGCGCTCCGCCCGGGCCTCGCTCTCGGCTACTCCAGCCCCTCGCTCTTGCCTGAAGTAAATTCCACCATGAAAGCCCGGTCTCCTCCCGTCGATTGCGTGAACGAATCACAGTCCCCCCGGAGGGATCCACCGCCGCCGCCGCCGCCGCCGCCTCGTTCTCCGCAGCTCTGGGCTCCGGGCGGAGCTCGGGCGTCGCGGGCCGAGGGCGGGGGGCGGCGGGAAGACGGACGTAGGTGGCCGAGGAAGGGGTGGGCAGCAGAGCTTGCGAAACACCCTGAGCCCCTCCGGGAAGCACCTCCAGGGGTTCCGAGCAGACCAGACACAAAGGGGGGAGTCGCCGCAGCTGCTAGTCTGAGGCGCTCCCGGTCACCGGAGTCGCCCCGCCTCCGCCGCCGCCTCCTCTCAGTCTCCGGCTCTCCAGCCGACCCCTGTCTGTCTCGGGCCTGTGGTGCAGCGCGGGCGGCGGCGGCGGCGGCGGCGGCGGCGGCGGCGCCACAGAGCCGCACTGCGCCTGCGCGCCCGCGGCCCCGCCCGGCCCCGCCCCTCACTCCCAGGCTAGCTAGAGGGAGAGCGAGGCCCTCGCCCCGCGTCTCCCGCCGGGGCGCCCGGGGCAGGGAGGGGCCGTCCTGGGGAGGGCAGCCTAGGTCCCTTTCCTCACACACGCGAACGTTCCGCACGTGGATGCCGTGCGATCTGTGCAGGCGTGTACGGAAGGGCGGCCACAATCTTTTTGTTTAACGTAGTCAAAGGCTACCCAGGAAGGTGGGCGAAAAGCCTCGAAGGCACGCTGCCGTTGTTTGTAGCATCGGGCGCTTCCTCGATTTCCCTGAGAATCCCAACCGAGACGCCTTTCCCAGAAGCCAAGAGCGGGGCCGCGTCGGGTCCCCCTCCGGTCACGGCGCAAACAAAAGCCTCAGTCGTGAAGACCGCGAAATTGACGTGTGTGCGCTAGTCTGGGTCGGGTTTTCCTCGAGCAGCCATCCCCGGGGCCTTCTTGGACGACTAGGCTGCTGAGCAATTGCGAGCTTGGGAAACCGGCGAGAAAACTTAAGCTCGCACACGGCGGCCCGTGCGTGCGCGTTTCCTACTCCGCCCGCACCTCTCCCGGGGAGGGTTTTATTCACAAAGGCCTGAGGGTCTTTGCAGGGCCTGTGAAAGAAGAACTGCGACACAGTGTAGTTGCCTCCAGGTATGGAGTGGGGTCCTAGCTCCTCACTCATCGAATGGAGACAACCCCGCCTGCACTGCAGTTAACTAGGACCACTTTAAACCTCTTTTTTTTTTTTTTTTTTTTAATCTCAATTTGGTTTGTTTCAGGCAACCAGGATAGGGGAGCGAGCCCCCTAAGGGGTCAGCCGACTTGGGTGGGATTTTGCTAGAGGAGAGGGGAGAAGATGACGTGCTTGGCGCCATGATCGGAAGTCTGGGTTTAATTCTTTAACTGCGAGGTGGAAAAATTGCGTGGGAGGGCGATCTTAAGAGGTGAAGTCTAGCCCTCCCTTCTCCCAGTAGGCAGAAAGGTTGTTCTGAAGGCTGGTTTTGCCGGTCTTTCATTGTAGCTAAGAGCAATTCCAGGATACATTCATAAACACACTCCTCAAGCCTTACTGTTCGCTTGCTTATTCAAGCCTCCTTTTATCTCTTTATCTGAACGTGATGTTAATAAATCACATTCCTTAAACTGGTTTCTGTTATCATAGTAAATATCTGCTATAATTAAGAGTTGTGGTAATACCTGCCCAGGGCTCTTTTTTTAGCTGAAATATTTTATACTGTTTATCCTTCAGGCAGAGAGTTTTTTTCTATATAATAAAATACCTTTTGAAAAATAAGGAGCATATGCATTAACTCTTTGGCTTTAATACCATATTTCGTTTTGCCTAAAAGGCCTAAAATAAGGAATTGGTATTGTTTTAACATTTAGCTTTCAAGACATGAGAGATCCAGTTGCCAAAGAAATGACAGATGTTGAAGGTGCAGGAAGTTTATTAGCTGGTGAAATACAATTTTTCTTCCTCGAATTGAGGTCAAGTACTTTATTATTCAATCATTATTTGCATAAAATTTTCCTAAGAAACATTAAGTACCCTTATACATGTTATAAATGTGTAATAAATTATGTAGGAAAGAAGTCTTAGGAAATTCATGTGGAAAAAGTTCATGCCACTAACTTAGCTGGAATAATTAATCAGCAGACCTCAATTTGCATGAAGCCCTCGTTCCTGTTGCCCTTACAGTCAAGATGTGACTATTCACAGTGAGAAGAAACATAAAGGAATTAAAACTTAGCAATAACTTAACTTCTACACAAGACAGGCAATACCAATCTAATTCCGGTGAACCCATGAGGCAGTGTGGCCTGGTCTGGTCTGGTCTCTTTGGTGATCAGGATGGGCTACATTGTAATAACATCCCACAAATCCTCATCATTAGCTTACTGAGGCAAAATTTTATTTACCCTATTTTGTGTTTGATAGGAGCATTAGTGGGCCTATCATGGGGTTTGTATGCAGCTTAAAAATATCTTTATGGGGCCAAGGATGGCAGGACAAGAGAGTCTAGGACTGAGTTGTAATAGTTGCAACTGAAACTTCAGCCAGTCTGCAGGGGATCTGGGAAAGAAGTGACCTTTCATTGTCCTAAAATGTAGTAGGGACACCAGGTTTCTATCAACCTGTTGCATAGAGACTGTACCCAGGGATGGAAGGTGACCTGAGCCAAGAAAAACCCTCAAAGAAGGGTCCACCTGAGAACTATCAGTTACCTGGGCTTCCAGTGTTCGGAGTGAAATGTGTCATGTGTATTTGGGGACTCAGCATAGCCTGCTCCTCCTTGTCCCTGAGGGCCCTGCGTTGCTGGATGCTTCACTAAGACATAGGCTTTCAAGATTGCCAGAGTAGGGATCATAAAATTTTAATTGCTAGATGTTGTCTCGCTTTGGCTGGTTTTTTTGGGGGGGTTTTTTTTGTTTTTTTGTTTTTTTGTTTTTTTGTTTTCTTGAGACAGGGTTTCTCTGTATCCTTGGCTGTCCTGGAACTCACTTTGTTGACCAGGCTGGTGTCAAATTTACAGAGATCCGCCTGCCTCTGCCTCCCATGTTCTGGGGTTAAAAGCGTTCAAAACTGCCACCCAAGGGTCTGGCTGTTTATAAAACTAGACAAGGGCTGGGGATTTAGCTCAGTGGTAGAGCGCTTACCTAGGAGCGAAGGCCCTGGGTTCGGTCCCCAGCTCCGAAAAAAAGAACCAAAAAAAAAAAAAAACTAGACAAATGTCTTCTGCCAGAAGCAATGGGCATTCTTATTTTATTAGCCAGTAAAGTCGCGTGGCCAAATCTAACTTCAGAAGAATAGGAGACACAATCCTACTACATTAAGAAAAAGACCCTGCACACTGAAAAAAGCCTTCTCATCATCCACATGTCCCAGGGATAGTCCCTAGGATTCCAGTTATCAAAAGCACAACAGGGGTTGGGGATTTAGCTCAGCGGTGGAGCGCAAGGCCCTGGGTTCGGTCCCCAGCTCGAAAAAAAAAAAAAAAAAAAAAAAAAAAAAAAAAAAAAGCACAACAAGTAAGGTATTCTAACAGATGGGGAAACTTAGAGGAAAGGAATCCAGGAATGAAGGGAAACAACACCATCTGAAAATCTGATGTGTCCTCACTGTGTGTTATGCTCCTTCATGGAGTCTTTCTTTCCTTTGAATGAGAGAACTGACAAAAAGGCCCCAGGTTAGGAGGGGACATTAGTTTGGGAAGTAATTGAGATAGAGTCCCAATATAGAGCCCTGGCTGGCCTTGAACCTGCCTCTTCAGTGCTGTGAGTATAGGCATGAGCCAACTGACCTGACTTAAACAGATTATTAGATCTAGAACTGGAATAAAGTCCAAAGAGAATTCAGAGTTCATGTTTTACCAGTGAAGACCCATCAGAGTCTTCTCTGACAGAGCTCAGAAATACTAAATTATTCTAAGAATAAAGCACACGATCATTTAAAAAAGAAAGAAAGAAAAAAAGAAAGAAAGAAAGAAAGAAAGAAAGAAAGAAAGAAGTCTTAACTTTAGCAGAAAAGCAGTGCAATGTTTGACACTGAGATATCTATCCAGGTCAGAGTAACTGAAACCAAAGCTGTTTAGGTCTAGAGAGATGGCTGCAGCGGTAAGAGCCATTGCAGCTCACTCAGGATGACTAGAGTTTGCATCCCAGCATTCATGTCAAGTGCTCACAAACTTCTGAAACTACAGGTCTAAGAGAGCCACGCCCTCTTTTAATCTTCAAGGGGACATGCTCTCTCCTGTGCACTTAACTTCATACAGATGCACACTTAACTTCATACAGATGCACACTCTCAAATCTTCAAATTAAAAAAAAAATACACACACACACACACACACACACACACACATATATACACATATATGCTTAGAAATTTTAAGATTTAAAGCCAGGCAGTGATGGAGCACTCCTTTAATCCAAGCATTTGGTAGGCAGAGGCAAGTGGATCCCTGAGTTCAAGCCCAGTCTAGTCTGTAAGTTCCAGGACAGCCAGGGCTCTGCAGAGAAACCCTGTCTCACCCCCACGCCCAGCTCCACCCCCCACAAGAAAGAAATTATCTAAAGAAGTCTTCCATTTTCCACAACTTTTTTTTTTAAAGATTTATTTATTATATATGAGTACACTGTAGTTGTCTTCAGATATACTGGAAGAGGGCATCAGATCTTATTACAGATGGTTGTGAGCCACCATGTGGTTGCTGGGATTTGAACTCAGGACCTCTGGAAGAGCAGTTGGTGCTCTTAACCACTGAGCCATCTCTCCAGCCCCTTTCCACAACTTTTTAAACAAATGTATTACTACTGGCGTAAGAAAAGCTCCAGGGTTCTAATGCAGATTACACAGCAAGCACCTTTACCCACTGAGCCATTTTACCAGCCCCTTTTTTCCACAATCTACTTGATCTAGTCTGGACTTCTCTACTGACATAGAACTCTTCACTACTGATACCAGAAATGATCTGCGGCTCAAAGACTAGATACAGGACTATAGCCAATGGTTTTTCCACCCATGCCTAAGTTCCCAAAAATAACAACTCTAAGTCTAATGAGTTATGAATAAATGTCTAGGTCATAAACTTTGACTTGTTTCCCCAACTACCTCATAACTTAATTATTCCCTTTATTCTATTCTATGAATGCCACATGGCTAGTTACCTTTCCTCAGTTACATGCGACTGTCTCTACCAGTGTTCTGTTCAGGGCAGACCTCTTCCTGGGCCTGACTCTCTCACAGAGTTTCTCTCTCCCTATCAGATGTCCCACCTCCTAGTTCCTGCCTCAGCTCATTGGCCATCAAATGTATTGACAGGTGATGCTTCCATACAAGAGGGCTGGAGAGATGGCTCAGTGGTTAGAAGTACTGACTATTCCGGAGGTCCTGAGTTCAATTCCCAGCAACCACATGGTGGTTCACAACTGTCTGTAATGAGATCCAATGCCCTCTTCTGATGTCTGAGGACAGCAACTGTGTACTCACATACATAAAATAAATTAAGTCTTTAACACACACACACACACACACACACACACACACACACACACACACGAGATTCTACTCAGGACCTTCTGTTCTTTTCTTTCTTTCTATCTTCCTTTCTTCTTTTCAGAAAGGACTTCTCAGTGTAGCTCAGATTATTCTGGAACTCACTCTGTAGACTAAACTGGCCTTGAATTTGGAGATCTGCCTACCTCTGCCTTCCAAATTCTGGGATTAAAGCATACACCATTGTTGTTAAATCTTTTACTGAGGCTTGTAGTTTAAAAAAAAGAAACAGGGCTGGAGAGATGGCTCAGCGGTTAAGAGCACTGACTGCTCTTCCAGAGGTCATGAGTTCAATTCCCAGCAACCACATGGTGGCTCACAACCATCTGTAAAGAGATCTGAAGCCCTCTTCTGGTGTATCTGAAGACAGCTATAGTGTACTTATACATAATAAATAAATAAATCTTTAAAAAAAAAAAAAAAAAAAACAAACGGGTTGGGATTTAGCTCAGTGGTAGAGCGCTTGCCCTAGCAAGCGCAAGGCCCTGGGTTCAGGTCCCCAGCTCCGAAAAAAAAAAAAAAAAAAAAAAAAAACAAAATATAAACAAAACAAGGTGAAGGAAAGCGTAAAACAAAGCACTACTTTCTGAAGTCCTTTAGCCACACACACCCAGGAGACCTTTGAAAGGATTATTACTTACCTTGAGATCACTAGCCACTGTCCCAGACTCCAGTCCCACCATGTGAATCCACTCTTCCATTTACATAACCAAGAAACATTTGCTATTCAGTGTCCTAAGTTCTAGAGATTCTACAAGGAATTAGGGAGATATGTTTTCATTCTTTTCCTTTAAAAAAAAAAAAAGATTTATTTCATGTATGTGAGTGTACTGTCCCTGTCTTCAGACACATCAGAAGAGGGCATCAGATTCCATTACAAATGATTGTGAGCCACCACGTGGTTGCTGGGAATTGAACTCAGGACCTCTAGAAGAGCAGTCAGTGCTTTTTTTTTTTTTTTTTTTTTTTGGTTCTTTTTTCGAGCTGGGGACCCGAACCCAGGGCCTTGCTTCCCTAGGCAAGCGCCTACCACTGAGCTAAATCCCCAACCCCGCAGTCAGTGCTCTTAACCACTGAGCCATCTCTCCAGCCCAAAATGTGTATCCCAGGTTGGCCTCGAACTCCAGATCCTCCTGTCTCTGCCTCCTACAGCAAATCCTACCAACCTGCACCACCAGAACCAGCCATTCTCTTCTTTATGTTACATACTGGTGTTCACTTTCCATGGCCAGATCACATAGTTAGCAGCTCAAAACAATACATATTGATCATGTCCCAATTCTATGAGTCAGGAGTGTGGGAACAGTTTAGATGGGCATCCTCACAACACAACAGCTCTTGTATTCAAAACAAGGATTAAAGTCTTGTGTCCCAGTTTGCCATAGCCAAGTCCCATCACTCTTGCCATATTCTAGTGGTCGGAGGTAAGTCACAAGTTCTATACACACTCAGAAGGAAGAAATTACACATCAGACAGGATGTAGATTTGGGGGCTACCTTTGGGTATGTTCATTATGTTGTTTTCGAGCAAGAAGAAACAACATGAGCAGCACAGCTGTTCTACCTTAGAAGGGCTCAACAGGAGAGACTGAGGAAGAATTTCTTCACCTGAGACTTATGCTATGTAACTAATGGCTAGGCAGGTTCTAATGAAAGAATCTTTTAGGCTTAAAAACTAGACAAAAGAGGCCAATAAGAAGGCTCAGAGGGTAAAAGCATTGACCACACAAGTCTGAAGGCTGCAGTTGATCCCAGAACCCATGTAAAGGTAGAACAGGAAAAGTGACTCCACAAAGCTGTCTTCTGACATCCACACACATGCCATGCTATGGCATGAGCAATAACTCATGTGCTCTCTCTCTCTCTTTCTCTCTCTCTCTCTCTCTCTCTCTCTCTCTCTCTCTCACACACACACACACACACACACACACACACACACACACACACACACTTGAAAATAGAGTCAGGCATCATAGTGGCACATAGTTTTAATCTCAGCACTTGGGAGGCAGAGGAAGCAGATCTGTGCATTCAAGACCAGCCTGGTCTACATAGTGAGTTCTAGGCCAGACTATGTTGTATAGTGAGATCTTTTTTTTCTTTTTTTTTTTTCTTTTTTTCTTTTTTTTTCGGAGCTGGGGACCGAACCCAGGGCCTTGTGCTTGTTAGGTAAGCGCTCTACCACTGAGCTAAATCCCCAACCCCGTATAGTGAGATCTTAAAGGAATTTGGAAGACAAAGTTTGAAAAGTAGACATAGCCGTGTCATATAAAGCTACCTCCAGACCACAACAACGGTGTGGATGATCGCCCATCTGTTCTGAGCTCTAGTCTCTGCCTTTGACCCCTGAAACTAAATCATCAAGATTCCTTTGCTTACTAACTTCTAAGTAAGCGAAAGGGAGGTTTTGATGGTTTGAATGAGAAATGGCTCCCATAGGTCAGATATCTGAATACTTGAATCCAGTCAGTGGCACTGCTTGGGGGAGTTTGGGAGGCACAGCCTTGCTCGGGGAAGTATGTCACTAGTGGGTGAAGACTGTGATTATATAACCCTATCCCACTTCCAGTTTGATCTCCTGCTTCGAGCTTGTGGAGAGACTAGAGAGACGTGACTGCCCAGTCTCCTGCTCCTGCCCGAGTGCCAGCCTTTACTGCCACTTCTCCTTCCCACAGTGCACTCTCATATCTCTAGAACCAAATGGTATTAATAAATTCTTTTTAGGAGTCGCCACAGTCATGGTATGTTATGGCAACAACAGAAAAGAAACTACTTGAGGAGACAATACATTACACTCGAGCTCCTTAGAATGAACAAGATTTGTTCTTACTTATCCCAGGATAAGTACAGGCTCCATACTAGGAAGTTTCAGATACAAAGAAAACAAACTATCTGCTCCAGCAGAGCTCCATGCTACCAAATAATCCACAGCTCCTCGAGCACACAGTCCTTTATGTGTCTTTTGCTCTTGGCTGTTTTGTCTGCCAAGAACATACTTTATACCCTCTGATTGATTCATTAACTCTTGCTATTCTCCAATCAGGTTAGACAATATCACCTATAATAAGATATTGCTGGGACCACAAAATGGCTCGGCAGATAAATGTGTTGTCTCCAAACCTGGAGATCAGAGTCTGATCCTTTGGACCTACAATGGTGGAAGGAGAGAACCAACTCCCAAAAGTTGTCCTTTAACCTCTACACAAGTGACATGGTACTCAAGTACCAGTACACACACACACATGCTATACACACAAGTTAAAAAAATGAATGCAATAATTTTTTTAAAAAAGAAGATTCCAGATTCCGGGGGCTGGAGAAGTGGCTCAGTGGTTAAGAGCACTGACTGCTCCTCCAGAGGTCCTGAGTTCAAATCCCAGAAACCACATGGTGGCTCACAACCATCTGTAATGGGATCTGATGCCCTCTTCTGGTGTGTCTGAAGACAGCTACAGTGTACTTATATAATAAATAAATAAATCTTTAAAAAAAAAAAAGAAGATTCCACTGACTCCAGATTTCAAATAAAAATATTATTCCCTCTGTGCATTATTCATTTATAACTTTTTTTGAGATTTTAAAAAACTACTTATTTTATTTATTTATGCCCCAGCTCTTCACACACCCTGTCCCTCACCCTCACCTCTGCCTTTTATACAGTGTTCAATTGTCACACTGCATTTTGGTAACTTGTTTTCATTACTAAGTTGTAATTTAAAGTGAGAGACTCTGCAGCTGTGTCTGATTAATCCGGATCCCTAAAAGGGATTAGCAGCGGTCTCAAAACCCCACTGAAATATCTCAGGAAATAAACCTTCCCTACGAGATGAGAAACAAATTGGGATGCCTTTGGTCCCGATACTTGGGAGGCAGAGACAGCCAGATCTCTATGAATTTGAGGCCAGCCTGGTCTGCACAGTGAGTTCCAGCCCAGCCAAGGCTATAACGTGACCCTGTCTTAAAAGGACAAACAACAGAACAACAGCAAAAAAAAAAAAAAAAAAAAAAAAAAAAAAAAAAAAAGGAGGAATATGAATGGTGCTGAAATCTTAGAAGTTCCTGGGTTTATCAATCGTCTATTTAATCTTGACAATGGATAGTTAAAACAGTTACTCTTTACAGCCATAATCCTTTTATTCCAGCGATATATTTTAAGGCTGTTTTATATTTCATTCGTACATCAAAATAACCTTTTTCAGGTTATATTCTCAATCAATGCCCCTTATTAAGATTCGTGTTGTGGAGTGTGATGGGGGATTGAGACAGAGTCTCACTGTATAGACCAGGCTGGCCTTTAACTCACAGAGATCCATGTGCTTTTACCTCCTAAACTCTGAGATTAAAGGCACACACCACCCTGCCTAATCATATTTTATCCTTCTTCATACTCTGTTTTCACCTGCTCATAGCTAAATCATAGATTTTCTACTTAACTTAAATGCTAATATGTGAGACTATATAGTCTGCCTTCCATGTGCCCCTGTGACTCCCATTTTAACATTTATTTAGAGGCACAAAGACTTACGTAAGTTGGTAATCAATCAAGAGCTCTTTTGAGATTGCATTTTTTTTTTTCTTTTTTTTCGGAGCTGGGGACCGAACCCAGGGCCTTGCGCTTCCTAGGCAAGCGCTCTACCACTGAGCTAAATCCCCAACCCCAATCAAGAGCTCTTATCAAACCCCTTCCAGCACCTCGCTTTACAAAAATACTCTGAGTATTCATCTTTGAAAGCTCTCTTCTTGTCAGCAATGACCACAGCAGGCATCTAATGTTGACATGGCGAAAGCATACGGTGCATTCCTCTAGTTAGTCCAGACAGTTAATTATTCCTAGGTGAAAATATCATTTTCTTAGGAAGACTTGTGACATCAGAGAGCAGTCACCAAATCCTCTGAGGCTACAAACCCAGAAAATATCTAAAACATCCTCACCGAAATGAAAAGCCAACTCAGGACATAAAGACAAACACTTGGTCCTGCGTAGGCTTCTCTGTATCTGGGGCGTTGGTGGGGGAGGATCACGAAGATCCTATTCATTACACATTCTGCAGATGTTTGATAATTTTCCAATACTTTCTCCAGTTATTAAGCACGTCTGCATTTTTTCTCCCCACAGAGGCTAAGGCCACTGCATAAGCATTTGAGATGCACTCAAGTTTAAAAACAAGACCTTCATATGGCCTCGGATTCTAGTTTTTCTGGCTTTTGATAAATATTTATCTGGCCCTTCATAATGACCTCCAAATGACTGTGCTGGACTATCTGCTTTCAGAAATTACAACGATAATTTCAAGGGCAGAATTTGTGCAATAACGAAGCTACTGTAATACCCACACTCCCGACCTTAACCCTGGGCGAGACGAGTGAGTACACATCCACCCTTTGCAGAGGCTTCCTAAAACAAAGAAAATAACATCCAAAATGACTTTCTTTTTTTTTTTTTTTTTTTTTTTTTTTTTAAAGATTTATTCATTTATTATATAAGTACACTGTAGTTGTCTTCAGACACACCAGACGAGGGCATCAGATCCCATTACAGATGGTTGTGAGCCACCATGTGGTTGCTGGGAATTGAACTCAGGACCTCTGGAAGAGTAGTCGGGTGCTCTTAACCGCTGAGCCATCTCTCCAGCCCAGCCAAAATGACTTTCTTCTTTCTCAATCCAGAATTCCCCTAGTTAAAAACCAATTAAATGTTTAAAGATGGTCTCCAAATAAAACTAATTATGCCTTAAATTTGAACGACTGCTCAAATAGATTTCTTCTTCTTTAGAGCTAAAGAACAACTTCTATTTTTGTGTGCATGCACGTGTGTGTGTGTGTGTGTGTGTGTGTGTGTGTGTGTGTGTGTGTGTGTCACATATATGTGGGTGTGTTTAAAGGCCAAAAGAGTGCCTCTAGAGCTACAGGAGGGGTTGGGGGGACAAACTGATCTGGCCTGGTTACAGGGATTCAAACTTGGCTCTCTAGGAAAGGAGAAAGTGTTCTTAACTGATGAGTTATCTCTCAAGACTCAACTTTTGTGTTTTGTTCTTGGTCTGAGACAATATCTTGCCCTATAGCCTAGGCTGGCATGGAACTTATGACATAGTTAAGGTTAGCTGAGGACTCAGAGCAATCCTGCTGCCTCAGCCTTTCAAATGCTAAGATTCTAGTTGTATGTCACCATCTAAAAGACCAATTTTCTAAATCTCTTTTGTGGTAGGAAATTAAATCATACAGCAATTTTAAAATAAAAGTTTTGTTTAAATTATAGCTCAAAAAATTTGAAAACATAGCCAGGTGTGGTGGTACATATCGGCAATCTTTACATTCAAGGAACGGAATAAAAAGTCAGAAATTAAAGGCCATCCTTAGCTATGTACTAAGTTTCAGGTCAGTCCATCTCAAAACCAACCAACAAACCAACCATTCCACCAAAAAAAAACAAAAACAAAAAAACAAAAAATAAACCACTCTAACAATAAAAATAATATTTAAAACATCACTTGTAAAGAGTACATATGCATATAAATTATATGTGTATACACACATATAAATACCTATATATGTATTATACATATATGTATATTGTATTATTTTAATGTGTCTATCAGAATAGTAAATACATGTTAAAATAATACAAATAAACCTAAAAAACCTATTGTTGCCTTCTCCTAACAGATTCCTTTTGGGGAGATTGTTTTGAGGATAATTCTCATGTCAATCACTTTCTTTTGTCTATCTGCTACCATCCAAATGCTCTAAGAAACCTGTCCCCTCCCCCAAAATGCCCAGGTCCTTGTGGTGCACAGCTTTGATCCCAGCACTTGGGAGACAGAGGCAGGTGGATCTCTACATGACAAGTGAATCTGAGGCTACCCTGGAATTCAGAGCAAGCCAGCTAGAGCTACATAGTGAGACCCTGTGGAAGCAAACAAAAAAGCTAAAACTAAGACAGTTATTCTTTTGAAAACATGGAATAAAGAGTGAAACTGTTAGAATTCAGGGTTCTGGGAGCTGGAGAGATGGCTCAGCAGTTAAGAGCACCGACTGCTCTTCCAGAGTTCCTGAGTTCAATTGCCAGCAACCACATGGTGGCTCACAGCCGTCTGTAATGGGATCTGATGGCCTCTTCTGGTGTGTCTGAAGACAGCTACAGTGTACTCACATACATAAAACAAATAAAATCTTTAAAAAAAAAAAAAGAATTCAGGGTTCTTTTCTTCCCTCTCTCAAATATCACACAATAATTTTTCCAGATACTAAAAATAAATATCTTTAGAAAAATGTAGCACTTCCAAACTGCAGAAATGGCTTCCTAGCTCAGCATTACTCAGATGCACTGATTGTCAAGTTTTTATGTAAAACATCTGTAAGAAATCTTCTTTGTCATTATCTTGCCTTCCTACATCTCCCTATAATGATTTTCCCCCTCCCTGGACACAAAACTTTAGTAATAAGAAAAGGTGCAAGCAGGGGTTGAGGATTTAGCTCAGCGGTAGAGCCCTTGCCTAGCAAGCGCAAGGCCCTGGGTTTGGTCCCCAGCACCGAAAAAAAAAAAAAAAAAAAAGAAAAGGTGCAAGCAAAGGGAACTTCAGTGAACTGATCACAAAACACTTTTCTAGCCAGAGAGCTAATGATCATGTCACAAGTCAACTGCCCACTGCTTATCTACCCAAGTGTTACAAAGGACAGGCTGCAGCTTAGCCTCTCAGCATCAGGAACAAAGGTTGTCGCCATCTTTCTGTCCTTGCCTTGCTTTTACTCTCCATGTCCAGAAACACTGAATCTCTTCCTTGTTTGGTTCTGGGATTGAATACATGCTAGGCAAGTTCTCTGTCAATGAGCTGCATTCCCAGACCCTGAATCTCTTACAGTTTATGAACATAGCAAATCCTTTCACACACACACACACACACACACACACACACACACACACACACACACACACACACACTTTAAAACCAAAAATCCAGGACCTCTCTCTCCCTGTTGCCCACTCTGTCCTTTGAACTCCTAGGCTCAAACAGTCCTCCTAGCTCAGCCTCCTATGAGGCTGGGACTACAGATATACACTACCATGCCCTGCTCAAATTGTATCTTTGTTTTTTATTTATTTATTTGTTTGTTTGTTTTGTTTTTAAAGACAGGTTTCTCTATGCCACAGCCCCACCCCACTATCCTAGAACTCACTTTGTAGACTAGGCTGGCCTTGAACTCACAGAGATCTGCCTGCCTCTGCTTCCCAAATGCTGGGATTAAAGGTGTGCTACCACACTGGGCTAAGACGGGTTTCTCTGTAGCCCTTACTGGCCTGGAACAAGCTCTGTAGACCAGGTTAGCCTCTAACTTAGGGATCCTCCTCGCTCTGCCTCCGGAGTATGCTCCAAGACTAAAGATGAACATTGTAGAGATAAGTTTCACGTTGTAGTCCAGGCTGGCCTCAAATTCACTATCCTGCTGCCCCAACCTCCTGTGGCATGCGGCAGTACACTGCCAGTTCAAGCCAGTTGTTAGTCTCCTCCCTACGTGCTCATCAGCTGGGGAAACTGATACTTATCAGGGGGAGGAAACAAAGTTGACGTCATAGCTTGAGGCCTGAGTGAATAACTTTTTCCTGTGTGAATGTTTGTCCTGAAGGCCCTTTTATCTCCTCTTAAAATGTCTTCCTCTTCCTCTAAACGTCCTTCTGTCTTCTGCTTCCTTCTCTGCACAAGCCTCTACATCTCCTTGGGTTATTGGGTTACACGTTGTTCTTCTGCTGATCTATTGGTTGCTAGTCTATTTGGGGTCCTTAATTGTATCTGAGAGGAGGGAAAACCTACAGATTATGCTAGCGATTGCCCGGTGTTGGAAGGCAGCTGTGGGAGCTGGCAGTAGAGGTAGTAAAGGGGTATGGCTGCTGCTGACTAAAGTGTCTTGTTGACCCCTCTCCCCCTCCTCCTCTCTATCCCCTCTCCCCTCCCCTCCCCCTCTGCCCTCCCTCTCCCCTCTGCCTCCTCCTCTCTTCCCCTCTCCCCTCCCCTCTCCCCCTCCCCTCCCTATCCCTCCCCTCTCCCTCCCTTTCCCCCCCTCCCCTCCCCCTCCCTTCTGCCCCTCCCCTCTCCCTCTCTCTCCCCCTCCTTTCTCCCCTCCCCCTCCCCCTCCCCTCCCCTCCCCCTCCCTCTCCCCTCTACCCCCACCCCTCTCTCTCTGCCGTTCCTGAATTGTTCCACTTAACTTTAAACTAACTCTAGCTATCTGTTCTGTTCTAATCTTCTGGCTCCCTGTCATTCTGTCTTCACCGGTGTCCAGCTTATTCTCTCTGTGACCCATCTCTGTAAAACTCTGCCAGTAAAATTGCCTCCCCTCTCTCTTTCTGTGTTATCTCTTAAGTCGCCTCTCTTTTGTCTCTGTTCTGGCGAGAGTTGGCCATCTCCTATTCTGTCAAAGCTTTCTTGATTCATCCCTCTGTCTGCCACTCAATTAGTCACCACTTTCAAACGTGGATGCTTCCTTCTACAAACTAACTTTACCTTCATCGTTTGGGATTAAGAGTGTGTACTAAGGACATGCTTGTATTCCAGCCAAATGGATTAAAGATGTATGCTAAGGGCTGAACCACACCACAACTAGAAACAGTTTTTTCACTAAATACCATAATCTCGAAGTTGTAGTGTGATCAAATATCCTTCAATAGGAGGATCAAAATCTTGACGCAAGCCTGGACTATATAGTGGGACCCTCCCCCAAATCAAAATATCAAGAGTTGGAACATAGCTCATAGCAAATACAAGGCCCTGCATTTGATCCTCAATATGGTATTTCTTTTTGGGTGAAGGAAATGCTCTAAACTTTCTTTTTTAAGATTTATTTATTTATTATATGTAAGTACACTGTAGCTGTCTTCAGACACACCCGAAGAGGGCATCCCATTACAGATGGTTGTGAGCCACGATGTGGTTGCTGGGAACTGAACTCAGGACCTCTGGAAGAGCAGTCAGTGCTCTTAACCACTGAGGCATCTCTCCAGCCCCCGCTCTAAACTTTTTTTTAAAAGAATTATTTATTCATCTTACATGTATGAGTACACTGTAGCTGTCTTCAGACATAGGAGAAGAGGGCATTGGAACCCATTATAGATGGTTGTGAGTCACCATGTGGTTGCTGGGAATTGGACTCAGGACCTCTGGAAGAGCAGTCAGTGCTCTTAACCGCTGAGACATCTCTCTAGCCCCGCTCTAAACTTTCTAAAACTGGTTGCAGTGGAATTCAACAACTCCATGAGTGAACTAAAAACCATTCTGTCGGATTGGGCATTGATGGAACACAGATATAATTCCAGCATTGGGTTCCAGGCCTGCCTGGTCTGCATAGTGAGTTCTAGGCTAGCCGGGGCTATACAGAGAGATCCTATCTCCAAACAAACAGAAAAGGTAAATGGTGGCCAGCAATATGGCTTAGCAAGATGGCACTTGCCACTAAATCTGATGACCTGAGTTTGATCCTCGGAAAGCACTGTGGAAGATGAAAACTGACTTCCCCAATTTTCTAATGACCTTCATTTGCATGTTGTGACTTATATGCACACACCCTCATATACACATAATTAATTTTAAAATATTTAAAAATAATATTTAAAAAGCAAACAGAGGGACCAGAGAGAGGCTTTAGTAGTTAAGAGCACTCACTGCTCTTCCAGGTCCTGAGTTCAATTCCCAGCACCCACATGGTGGTTCACAACCATCTGCAATGGGATCTGATACCCTCTTCTGGTGTGCAGGCAGACATGTAGATAGAGCACTAATACATAAATAAAATAAAAATAAAGTAACCAACTGAACAAAAAGCATGAATGGAAAGCAGTAAGAAGGGCAGAAGTTTAAAATCAGCAACAGTATCTCTCGTTCCTACTTAACTTTAGAGACAGTTTGAAATCAAGATGATAAAACTGGACACTGCTATCCTTTGACATTATTGCATATTCATAAGCAGTTTAGTTCATTGAGAACAATGAACATGTTTTAAGATATAGACAAGGAACACAAATACAAAAACTAACAAACAAAAATCTTAATTTTAGATCTCTTTTTCTTTTTTTTTTTTTCTTTTTTCTTTTTTTTCAGAGCTGGGGACTGAACCTAGGGCCTTGTGCTTGCTAGGCAAGCGCTCTACCACTGAGCTAAATCCCCAACCCCTTAATTTTAGATCTCAAAGTGGGTTCTGGACTTTACTGCAATTCCCAGTGACCTTTCTGCTCCCCTTTTAAACCCTTTTAGCAGTGTGCTGAGCAAGAGACAAGGCTGTGGTAAGAGAAGTCTTTTTTTTTTTTTTCAATTCTTTGCCATCTCAAACTGAAACTATTGTTTTTTTTTTTATAAAGATTTATTTATTTTATGTATGTGAGTACACTGTAGCTGTCTTCAGACACACCAGAAGAGGGCATCAGACCCCATTACAGATGGTTGTGAGCCACCATGTGGTTGCTGGCAATTGAACTCAGGACCTCTGGAAGAACAGTCAGTGCTCTTAACCCCTGAGCCATAGCCTTTAAAAAAAAAACAAAAAAACAAACAAACAAAAAAAAAAACAAACTTCGTTGCCATCTCAAACTGAAACTATTGGGTTCTTTTTATGATTTATTTATGTTATTTATATGAGTACATTGTGAGAATTCTTTTTTTTTTCTTTTTTTTTTTTTTAATTTTTTATTTATTTAATGTATATGAGTACTATCTACATGCCTGCATGTACACCCCCAGGCCAGCAAGAGACTTCTTTCCAGATGGCTGTCAGCCACCATGTGGTTGCTGGGAATTGAACTCAGGACCTCTGGAAGAGCAGTCAGTGCTCTTAACCACTGAGCCATCTCTCCAGCCCTTTTCTTTTCTTTTTTTCCGGAACTAGTCAAGCGCTCTACCACTGAGCTAAATCCCCAACACCCATTGTGAGAATTCTTTTTTTTTTTTTTAAAGATTTATTTATTTATTTTATGTACAGCATTCTGCCTGCATTTGTGACTGCAGGCCAGAAGAGGGCACCAGATCTCATTACAGATGGTTGTGAGCCACCATATGGTTGCTGGGAATTGAACTCATGACCTCTGGAAGAGCAGTCAGTGCTCTTAACCGCTGAGCCATCTCTCCAGCCCGTGAGAATTCTTAACATATAGTTTGCAAGCCCCAGAGCCGGGAGGCAGTCTTTCTGTTGTCAGACTTGCTTTAATTTCTTCCCAAAGAGTTCTGACCCCTGACCTCAACATTCAATCCCATGCAGCTATTCCTGCGGCCGAGAGGATGGAGCTGAGAAGCCATGGTAAGAGTTATCTATCGCAGCTCCAGCTGCTCTCCCTGTCAAAGCACATTCCAGTACTGAGACCGGGGAAAGGACACTAATGACACCAGAACGGAAAACCAATGACAAGAGTTATGAATGAAGCTGTTGACTCACTGGGTTACACCTAGGAAGTCTGGACGCATTTTTAGGCATGTCACTTCAGTAGCAGGAAGGTGTTCTCCTAGAATAATTCCAGGAAGAGGGACGTCTAGAACTTGTTTCATCAACCAGAAAACAAAGTTTATTTAAGTTTATTTAAGTAATTGCAGATTACAAGCCATCTACACAGCTTGTTTTATTATTTTGTTTTGATTGATTGGTTGGCTGATTTTTTTGTATTGTTGTTTTGGTTTTTTTTTTTTTTTTCGGAGCTGGGGAACCCAGGGCCTTGCGCTTGCTAGGCAAGGGCTCTACCACTGAGCTAAATCCCCAACCCCTGTTGTTTTTGTTTTATGCTTTAGAATCTCCATGAATGATGGAGAGCATGTGTCATCTCCTTGTCATAAGAAATAGGGCTAGGGCTGTAGCTCAGTGGTAGAATTCTTGCCTAGTATTGGCAATCCCTGGTACCATCAAAACAATAAATAATACTAATAATAAATAGGCTGGGGAGAAGGCTCAGTGGACAAACGTGCTTTCTATATAAGCATAAAGACCGGATTTGGGCTCCCTAACATAAAAACCCCAGAACCCACATAAAGACCAGGCATGGCAGGGAGCTGGAGAGATGGGTTAGTGGTAAAGAACACTAGCAGCTCTTCTGGAAGACCCAGGTATGATTCCCAACACACAGGGTGACTCCTGAGGATCCTAAGGATCTATAACTCTAGTTCCACAGGATTTGATGCCCTCTTCTGACCTCTGTAGGCAGTAGGCATGCCCATGGTGCATAAACAGGCATACACATAAAATATAGATAAATAAATCTTAAAAAAAAAAAGCCAGGTGTGGTAGAGCAGGCCTTTAATTCCAGCACTTGGGAGGCAGAGGCAGGCAAATCTCTGTGAGTTCAAGGCCAGACAGAGCCAATTAGTGAACCGATGTCTCCAAAAAAAAGAAAAAGAAAACAAATCAAAAGTCTAAGGTGATTGAAGTACATACCCCATGTTGACCTCTGACCTGTACACACTCTCGTGCGCACACGTGCGCGCACGTGCGCGCATACACACACACACACACACACACACACACACACAAATAAATGAGTTGGGTATTTGTTTTTGAGATCCAGTCTCACTGTCTAACCCCAGCTGATTTTGAACTCACAATCCTCCTCTCTTAGCCTTGCAAGTACATTACTACAGTCACGCCACATTTTTTTCTTTGTTTTGTTGTGGGAAAACTAGGCTAATTAAAGTCGAAGTCCACCGAGACCAGATAGCCTCTGGGCTCTGCGTAATATGGGCTACTCCCTTCTCTGACAGAGTTTCTCCTTCTCTGACCTTGCCTAGGGTATTCAAAGCCCCTGCACTAGCCTCTACCTGAGGAATGTCACGTAGCCTCAATCAGTTTATAGGATCGGTTTTCTCTCTCCTGACTAAACCTGTTTAGCCAGCACTTAAGAGTCCTAAACTGCTTCTCCGTGTTAATGGTGTATTCCAGGTACCCTAAACCCCCAGTCAATGACCTTTGCCCATCCTAGATGTCCCTGCCCAGTCCCTCAAAACTTTATAAGCCGTTACCCTAGGGAATCTGCCTACAGACAAGCAGTCCTGGTGTGGTCATTCACCAAATGTACTCACAGGGCTTCTGAAACCCCTGCTCGAGGTCTCTGTTCCTACTGCCTTCAGGACTAAGTCGGCCAAAGATCCACGAGGATAGGGAGACTCACATTTTATCTTGCCTTCAGGAGTTCTAAGCTAACCCTTAGATGGTAAGTTCATACCATGCTGTCTCAGAAAGAAAAGAAAGAGGGGGTGAGAGAACACAACAAAATGGCGGATTTTAAGTCACAGAGGTGGCAGCATTCAAAATAAATAAATTAAAAAAAAAAAGGAAACACCCAACCTGAAACCTCAGCACTCAAATGAGAGACAGTTGAGGTCAGCCTGGTCTACGGAGTGAGCTCCACAACAGCCAGGGCTGGACAGAGATAACCTCTCTTGGATAAAACAGACAAACAAAAAAATTCCAACATAAATAACTTTCTCCTTTCGAGACAGGGTTTCTCTGTGTAACCCTGGCTGTCCTGCAACTCACTCTGTAGACCAGGCTGGTCTGGAACTCAGAGATCTGCCTGCCTCTGCTTCCCACATGCTGGGATTAAAGATGAATGCCATTGTGCCCAGCAAAACACTCCAAATAGTTAAGGAAATGAAAAGGGATTGATATGAGGGAGGGAGGGAGGCTGCTGCAGAGGGAGACCTTTCTGAAGGCACTCTCTAGGGGCACTCCTCTCCTCCCCTTCAAGATGGCATCGGGTTCAGATCTCCAGATATAGGATTGTTTCTGTTCAATGCTCTCCACCTCAAGGACCAATCATAACCTTGCAGACCTTTTATTCTAATAAATTTCACTGAAAGGGGTTTGGGGGTAGAAAAAAAAAAACAACAGAAAACATAAAAAGTAAAAGTAGTTGTGTTTTTTAAATATTCAGCATATGAATAATTAGTTTGGCTTGGTTTATGTTGACCGACAACTTCCTCTCTCTCTGTGTTATGTGTTTGTGCAGATGTGTATGTTCATGTGCATGTATGTGCATGTGTGTAGTCAGGCTTGGGAGTGCCTCCTCAGGAGCCAGTCACCTTGTTCTTTGAGACAGAGTCTCTCCCTGGGACCTGGTACTTGCTGACTAGGCTAGACGAGCTAGGCAGCCTCAGGGATCCCTTTTCTGTGCCCATGCCCAGAGGTGGGATTACATGTGAAGGCCACCATGTTAGCTTTGGCATGGATTGTTAGAGACAGAACCTGGATCTTCATGCTTGCATGGCAAACTCTTGACAGACAGAGCTATTTCTCTAGTCCACTTTATCACTTTTCCAGAAAAGAAAATTGCTAGTGAGGAGAACTCTTTCACTAACAGTCATGGACTGCGGAATCCTGGGAAATCATTCGACCCGTCCACCTCCTCCCGAGGAGAACAGGCATAATTCTCATGATCAAATGTGCCTGCTTCTCATGGTTGTTATGAACTAATTAACATCTGTAAATGCTTTGAAATCTCATATGAAAGACTTGATCTTGATCTGGGAGAGACAGATAATGCAGGTATGGGGACCTCAGCCCTCAGCCTGAGCTGTACTTACTTGGTTCTCACTTGTTCAACTCGAACATCTACTTGGCAAATGTAATTTAGCAGAAGGGATGCTGTTATGCAATTTTTTAAAATATATTATTTAAAAGCATATAATAGCTCCCCCAAGACATCAGCCCCATTTTATTTATTTAGTCCTAAGAGGGAGTACACAGTTGATCAATTTAGTACTCGAATAAATGTATCACATGTTTTGGAGGGGGCCGTGGTACGGAAATTCTTTTCTTTCTTTTTCTGTAGAAAGAATTGCAATTGTGAATTGTGTTTCGAATGTTTTGTATGTCTTTGTGTGACTCTGTGTGTGCATGTACCTGCAGATGGCACAGTTTACACGTGGAGGTCAGAGGGTAAGTGGCAGTAGCTGTTTTCTCCTTCCAGTATGGGGTTTCCTGGAAATAGATTTCAAGTTCTCAGGTTCAGCCACAAGTGCCTTTACCCCTGAGCCTTCACCCTGATCCTCTTGACCCTTTTCTTGTTTTGTTTTTTGAGACAGGGTTTCTCTTTGTAGTCTTGGCTATCCTGAAACTCACTTTGTAGACCAGGCTGGCCTCAAACTCAGAGATTCACCTTCCTCTGCCTCCAAAGTGCTGGGATTACAAACGTGAACTGTGGGCCTGACAGTCCAACTAATAACAATTTAGTGTATACTTTTCCACCCCTCCCTTTTAACTTATGTTTGGATGAATGTATCTGTGTGTATATTTATATTATACAATATAACCTATATATTATATAACACATAAATATGCATATCTGTTAGATCTACATATGCATGTGTAGATTTACATATTTATATAGGTATACATATGCATTTTCTAAAATGTTTATATCAATTTACATAATTGCATATATTATTTGCCTATTTAATAATTAGTGGGCTGGAGATGTAGTTCCACTCGCAAAGGTCCTGCTTAGTATGCACAAGGCGGGGGTTGGGGATTTGGCTCAGTGGTAGAGCGCTTGCCTAGGAAGCGCAAGGTCCTGGGTTCGGTCCCCAGCCCCGGAAAAAAAAAAAAAAAAAAAAAAAAAAAAAAAAAAAAGCCTAGTATGCACAAGGCACTGGTTTGATCTCCACTACCTATAAATGGGGAGGACTGGTCTACAGATATAATGGGAGGTGGAGACAAAAGAGTGAGGAGTTCGAGGTTATCCTGAGCTACACAGCAAGTTCAGATAAAGTTTTATTATCTAGACCAGTCTGGCCTAAAGCTTGCTACTGTGACCGGTCTGTCTTCAAAATTGATATCCTCCTGCTTCAGTCTCCCCAGGGCTGGGCTAACAGCCATACATACACCTGTTACCTGTTTTATTTTTTTAAATGTACTCATTTATTTTATGTGTATGAGCATTTTGTTTGCTAGCTATGTAGCTAGCACATGCCTGCCTGGTGCCCACAGAGCCCAGGAAAGGGTGTTGGATCCCCTAGAATTGTAGTTCTAGTTGATTGTGAGCCATCGTGTGGGAGCGAGGATCCAGGTCTTTCTGAAGAGCAGCCAATGACCACTGAGCAATCTCTCCAGCCCCACCTACCCTCTTTTTTCTTTGCTTTTCTCTTTTGTTTTATTTTGTTTGTTTTTCAAGAGGTGGTTTCTCTGTGTAACCCTGGCTGCCCTGGAATTCACCCTGTAGACCAGGCTGGCCTCGAACTCACAGAGTTCTGCCTGCCTCTGCCTCCCGAGTGCTGCTGGAATTTCATTGTCCACAGTTGTGCTCAGCTTCTAGCCCTCCTTTTACTTTTCATATGTTGGCTGCACTATCTAACGTCACAATCAGCTAGTTCTGTGTCACCCTGAGAGTTTTACCTCTTAAGATTTTGTCCATTTTGAGTTAATTTTGTATACAGTCTATAGTAGAATCCTAACTTTTCTTTTGTGTCTGTGGATTTATTCTAGCACAACTAGTTGAAAACACTGATCTTTCCCTACTGACTTATCTTGGCATCTAACTTTCATTGCCCTAACTGTCAAAACTTCAACGACCTTGTCACATTACAAACTTATTAATAAATATGTATAATTTTATGTTTTTATATACCTGGTTAGATAAGCTTAATTGAAATTTTAAAAATGAACTGATTCTAAAAGTGCATTTCTGTTGCCAACTTCATCTCATTTAATTTTATATGTGCTATGGCAGTGCGATACTGGCGACATTATTGATACTTAGCAGTTAAGCTTTGAAGTTAGAAAAACCTGAGTCCTTTGTTCCTTCTCAAGATTCTGTTAAAGCTGGATGTGACTGCCCAGAGAGAGGCAGATCTCTGTGAGGCTCAGGCCAGCCTGGTCTATGTGGTAAATTCCAGGTTAGCTAGGGCCACAAAGAGAGACCCTTTTTCAAAAACACCAATAAGTAAATAAATAAATGAATAAACAAACAAACTTTCAGTCCATATTGATTTTTCAATTTCTATAAATAAGCCAGTAGGGCCAGGCCTGGCTACACATGCCTATATTCCAGAGGTTGAAGGATTTAAAATTTAAAAACAGCCTGGACTATATAGCAAATACCAGGGCAATATAATACACTGTCTCAGGCTAGAGAGATGGCTCAGAGGTTAAGAGCACTGACTGCTCTTCCAGAGGTCCTGAGTTCAAATCCCAGCAACCACATGGTGGCTCACAACCATTTGTAATGAGATCTGATGCCCTCTTCTGGTGTGTCTGAAGACAGCTACAGTATACTTATAAATAAATAACTAAATCTTTAAAATAAATAATACACTGTATCAAAAAAAGCTGGAGTGGGAAGTGGGAGTAGGAGATGGGGGACCATGGTAAAACTCAGCTGGACTTCTTGCTATTCGAATTTCACTAACATTTACTTATGATTTTCACAGTGTTAGTATTATCAACAAATCTCTTTCAAATCTACCTTACTGGCTTTAGCTTTGTGGTCTAGCAACAGCTTATTAAAAGATACAGAATTTGAAAGTTCCTTGAATATTTATCTTCTGTATGCAACTTCACGTGGAAGCCAAGTGCTTTCAGTTAGTTCTTCTCTTCAGAAGGGCAGCAACAGTGCTGGGAGCGCAGCTCCAGTGGAGAGCTGTTTTCTGGTGTGCGGGAGGCCCTGGGCTCCATCCTGTAACCAAATAAAAAGTGAGCCACAATCAAGTAATCTAGCATTTCGAAGTCTAGCATTGAAAGAGTCGTTTTCCAAATGAGTTATAATTCTCTAATCCAAGTAAGTTTTCTTGAGCAAAAGCCACAAAGATTCTTTACTCCTGGTCGGGACTTCTTAAGTGAAGCTCTCCCTCTTGGCAAATAACACATAAAGAAATCCTTGTTGTTAAGCAGAGGCAGGAAGACTTCAGACCTGGGGTTTTAGGCTGCACAGTAGAGCTGTGGGATAACTGCCTGGCGTGACTCAAGCCAAGTCGTAAACAAAGGGCAAGCCTCACTGTGCACGACTCAACTTGATAGGAAATCAAGAAACTTCAACAACAATCCTTCCACATCACACAGTCCAGACTTCTGTCTTTCCCAGTCTTCGCCTTGAACTTTCTGTTACTCAGTATGTCCCTTTCTGTGGATTCTTGGGAAAGGCTGTCATAATATACTCAGGATGGTCAGATTCCATACAAAAGTGAAATAAAAAGACTAGGCCTCCTCAAAATGCCGGGATTCTAGCCCAGCTCTGCAGAACGATCCTTTGACTGGTGACCAGAACCCCGTCTGTACTGTGCACCATGACCTATGTCTTTAATCCAAGCTCCTGGACAGAGGCAGGCAGATCTCTGAATTTGAGACAAGCCCGGTGGACAGAGTGAGCTCTAGGCCAAGCAGGACTGATTGGTAAGACTCTCATCAAAACAAAACAAAACAAACACATTTATTTTCTGGACCCGTGAGAGTGGTTAGTGGGTAAAGGCACTTGCCTCTAAGCCTGACCTGAGTTCATTCCTTAGAAGTCATATATGGTAGGAGTGGAGAAACCACGTCAGGTTTTCTTCAATGGCACACGTGTCTGATGTGCTTATTCCTCATTACTTCAGCCAGGGTCAGGTTTACAACTGCAGAAAGGTGCTGGGTATTGTAAGACTATATCAAGGCCAAAGACTATTATTATTTTCCACAGCAGAAATGCCATTATTATATCAGTCTTGATAGCTCAGCACCTATTAATTTCCCTGAAGATTAACATCAGTCTTGGTTTCACTATCATCATGTATTGAACAAGCGCCAGGAATTTTCTAAGATATAATCCATATCTACTCAGAAAGAAGCAGTCATCTCTGACACTTCCGGCCCTATCTTTCTCTCTGCTTTTGCCAGGAACCCAAAATCCTTATGCTGTACCACAGGCTGTGGAAGATCTGTTAAATGAGCCAACCGACTAGTTTATATAGACAGTGATGTCTCAATGAGTTATCCTTAAGTGGCTATTTCTGTGTCAAGAGATTTATGTTAGGCCGGGCATGGTAATTCACACCTATGACCCCACTACTTAGGAGCTAATGAAGGATTGCTAAGAGTCTGAGGCAAGTCTGGGCTACTTGGTGAGTTCCATACTATCCTGGGCTAAAAATGAAACCTTGTTTCACAGTCACAAATGGTAAAGTTGAGCCAGGCAGTGATGGTACAGCCTTTAATCCCAGTACTTGGGAGGCAGAAGCAGGCAGATCTCTGTGGGTTCAAGGCCAGCCCGGTCTACAGAGTGAGTTCCAGGACAGCCAGGGCTACACAGTTCCAGGGGCTTCAATACCTTTTACTTACCTCCATAGGTAACATGCACAAATATGATTCACATACATACATACATACATATAGGCAAAACACTCACATAATGAATTAAAAATAAATATAATAATCACAACAATTATATTATTATAATTATTATGATATGAGTATTATTGTAGTGTATTATATATAATATGGATAATATCATATCTATAATATATAAATATAATATAACAATATAATATACTGTGTCATATAATCATATGTTGTTTTGTACAAATACATTATTTTATTATTATTTTTGTTGTTGTTGTTGTTGTTGTTGTTACAAGCTTCACAGAGGAGAGATATATTATGGCCCCACTTGTAGAGGTTTAGTACATCATGCGTGCTTGACTTTCTGTGAGGCAAACCATGATGATGATGGTGATGGTGACGGTAGGAGCAGATGACACCATGGCAGACAGGAAGCTGAGAAAGCAAAAAGGGGAAAAAGCCAGGACAAGATATGGTCCCCAAGCACATGACCCACTGGCCTTCTTATCAACTATTCTTCACTTTCCACTTTATCCTCTCCACTAGTATCATCATATTATCAATCCATCAAGTGATAAATCTGTCAATCACATCAGAACACTCAAGATCACACCCGCAGATTCTCAGCAGACAACCGAATTTCCCAATGCGGGAGCCTGTAAGGAGCAGCTCATATTCAAAGCGTAGCAATGCTCATTTTTAAAGAAATCCAAACCAGATACAAACAATGCAAATACATGAAATTGAAAAGCAAAGTTCCAGGGCTGGAGAGATGGATCAGTGGTTAAAAAGCACTGACTGTTCTTCCAAAGGTCCTAAGTTCAATTCCCAGCAACCACATGGTGTAATGGGATCTGATGCCCTCTTCTGGTGTGTCTGAAGACAGCTACAGTGTATTCATATACATAAAATAAATCTTAAAAAAGAAAAGTTCCAGTTGGATGGTGGTGGCACATATCTTTGATCCTAGCACTCATGACACAGGGGCAGGAGGATTTCTGGGAGTTTGAGGCCATTCTGATCTATGGAGCAAGTTCCAGGACAGCCAAGGCGACACAAGGAAACCCTATCTGGGAAAACAAAAAACAAAGAACAAAAAATAACCCCACCACCACCAATAACAACAACAAAACAAACAAACAAACAAAAGCAAAGAAAGGTTTCCCTAAATCCCAGCACCAGAGATAATAGCAATATGATGATTATCTAGGACATTGTAGTGATAAACTGAAAATAAAAATTTTCATGACCTTCAAGCAGGTAATTTTGGGGAAGAGAGTGCTGAAACAGGGCTTGGTACATAGCATAACTGATTTCAAACTCATGATCCACCTTTCTTTCTGCATATATATATTATTTATAAATATGGATAATTTATGCATATTTTGTGTAGTCCTGGATGTCCTGGAACTCACTGGTAGCCCAGGCTGGCCTCAAACTCAGAGGTCTGCCTGCCTTCCCAAGTACTGGGGCTAAAGGCATGTTCCACCACTGCCCTTCTGTGTAGCCCCTTATATAAGGATCTTAATCCCATTGTTCAAAAGTCTGAATGATCTAAATGCTTAAAAGAAAAAAAGTAACAGTCTTACTCTATTACCTAGGCTGACCTTGAACTCCTGGGGTCAAGTGATTATCTTGCCCCCACCCTGGTGTGTGTGTGTGTGTGTGTGTGTGTGTGTGTGTGTGTGTGTGTGAGAGAGAGAGAGAGAGAGAGAGAGAGAGAGAGAGATTTATGTTTATGCTTATGCATGTATACCGGTGTGGATATGCTCGGACATGTATGTGCATGTGGAGGGCGGACATTGTCATTGGGTGAAAAGGAATTTTTTTACTAGCCCAGGAGCCCATTGATTGGCTAGATTGGCTGGTAGGCTGCTTCTAGGATTCTCCTTTCTCACCTCCCAATTCTGGAATTACACATACATGCTATTTCCTCCTGGCTCTTTAACGTTGCTCGGAATCCAATCTCAGGTCCTCATGCTTTTGCAGCAGACATTTCTTTCACTGTACGCATAAATTTTTTTACAACATACTTTTAACAAGGGTTCAACCTCTCTTCTAGCCCACCACCCAGCGGAGGCAGTGGAAAAGTTATTAGGATATGGGGGAACTGGACCTGTTTAACAATAGTTCTTTGGGGGAAAGTTTAATCTTCTTGGGCAGCAGTTCAGTCCTGTAGCAAACACCAAATACAACTTAGTAGCTGCAGACCAGTTCTGCAGGCAGGCAGATACCAGGCAGCTGTATTCAATCCTGAAGAAACTACCAGGCTCACCAACCTGCCTGAGGTGAGGGCACAGAAGCTGAAAGCTGCTGTAGGAACCTTGTGAGAGCAGTTCTTGGGCAAGTTTCTCTCAGTGCTATGTAAGGCGAACCAGTACATGCATGGCATCAGTGAAGAATAGGGAGGTGGAACAAACCAAACCAAGGCTCAGTGCTCATCCCCCACTGTCTGTGGGGTCATATTCATACTCCTTCACCAAGCGTCCTTTCATGAGTCTGCCATACCGAAACATCCTTTTACCTGTGTCTGCTTCAGAAACATGTTCTTTCGCCTGTGTACCTCAGCAAAATATTACTTGACATAACTAACTTTCCAAAGAACTACAAGTTTTCACTTCATTTTACTGACAGAGATATTTACCCATACCCCTCTAATAACTTCTGTTTAAAATTTTTATTTTAGTTTTTTTAAAGATTTATTTATTTATTTTAAGTACAGTGTTCTGCCTGTACGCCAGAAGATGGCACCAAGAACACATTACAGATGGTTGTGAGCCACCATGTGGTTGTTGGGATTTGAACTCAGGACCTCTGGAAGAATAGTCAGTGCTCTTAACCACTGAGCCAACTCTCCATCCTTTATTTTAGTTTCAATTGTGTATGTGCTTGTGTGTGTATACACGAGAGTGCAAATGCCCACAGGGACTTTGTGTCTCCTGGATTTATAAGTAGTTATGAGCCTTCAGGGTGGATGCTGGAATCTAAACTCCTGCCCTCTGTAAGAGCAGCACTCACTCTCAGCCATTTGAGCCCCTCTGTTATCCTCTTACAGGACATACTTTTGTATACCATCATATTAGCCATTAAGAGTCATCAGAAAAGTTTGGGAGGACATATTTAGGCCATAACATTGGGCTCTTTGTCTAGACACCTTGCTTTGTAATCTCAGGCACTTCTTAGTCTGTTGGGACCTGTAATCCTCACCCAGGCAGATGTAGTAAGGACAGTTATGTCTGTCCAACCTGTGCAGGTCAGAGGTCCGCCAATAGCCAGCTCCTTCACTTCCAAGTTATCCACCCCCTATTCTGAGTCTCCTGGCTCCTGCCCACACTGCACAGAAAGGCTTTCTGATAGAATTTTATTAACGACAGTGTGGTTATCTTAGTAAAGAAAACTGAGTAGAGAAGTATGGAACCAGAGGAAGGAGAGAAATCTATACTTAGGCCAACATCATCTGGAAGAGAGCTTGGGAAGTACTAATTGTCCTGATTCTTCCTTGTGTTGCTCAGGGCCAAGTTCCTTTGACCTGACACAGGCAATTCCTAACTACTGCCAACATCCGTGAAACCACACAGGGCCTCACATCAAACTCATGGCAAGTCTCCATTTCAACCTTGCACTCTCCTTTCTCCTTTTGCATTAAATCAAACACATCCTCACCTCTCAGCCTTCCCAAATGCTAATCCCTCTGCCTGGAGTCCTTTCCACTCCCCCACCCCTCCCCCAGCATTGCCCCTGCATCTTCAGTAACTGCTCAGATGAGAGCACCAGAGGTCTTTTTTGTTCAAGCCATCCATAAGGTCTTCCTCATCTTATCCTGATTACTTTTCTCTTCATAGCCTTTATCACTGTAGAACAGTATATTATGTGTTTTGTTGGGGTTAGTCCCTCCCTTTAAAATTCAGTCTCCACAGGTTCTCGGTAAATACCAGCAGTGAAGAGCTCAGAGCTTTGAAGTTACCCATGTTAGCTTCCCACACCAGATGACCTGTACCCCTGGGGAGTGGAGCTTGAGATATTATGGGGTGATATAGAGCGGAGCAAAGGCAAAAGAAGGCACAAGCACTCTGAAGGTCACTTGTGTGAATGTTTGCCTGTGTGGTTTCATGGACGTTGGCAGTAGACATGAGTTGCCAGTGTCAGGTCAGAGGAGCTTTTTGCTTTGTTCACAGAGCATAGCATGCCCATGAGCATACTGAGGGAAAATGGGGACGAGACTGCTTCTAAGCATGGTAGAGGAGAATGGTTTATTGTAGATATGGGGAAGAGAGCAGTCAGAGACAACTGGGAGAGCTGAGGCTGATTATGGACGGCAGAATAGCTGGGGGCATAGAGAGAGAGAGAGAGAGAGAGAGAGAGAGAGAGAGAGAGAGAGAGAGAGAGAGAGCGCCCCTGGGGTGGAGAGGTTGGTAGGGGCAGGGTGGAGACAGGTAGACAGGTTGTGAGTGAGACTTGTTTCTTTGGCACCACACACATCCTTGCTTTAGTTCCTTTTGCTCTCAAGTTCCAGTGCCAGCAATGGCGAGAGGGCTCAGAGGTTGGGAGCATCTATACTGCTCTTGCAGAGGACCTGAGTCTGGTTCCAGCACCCACATCAGGCAGCCACATCAGGATGATGGAGTTATCACAAGTGCCTGATAACTCCAGTTCCAAGGGACCCAATGCCTCTGTCCTCATCCAGCAATTACACTCACTTGCACATACACACAGAGAAAATTCAAAACAAAACCAGGGGCCTGGAGACGGCTCAGCAGTTAAGAGCACTGGCTGTTCTTCCAGAGAGCCCGAGTTCAGTTCCCAGCACCTAAATGGCAGCTCACAACTGTAACTCCTGTTTCAGGGGAGTTTACACTGACTCCCTCACACATGCAGTACAAAACAATGTACATGAAATTGAAATAAATACATTTTAAAAATAAATAAATAAAACAAATCAGCTGGGCATGGGTGCACACTTTTGATCCCGCGGGAGGCCGAGACAGCTGGATCTCTTGAGTCGAAGACATCCTGATCTACAGAGCAAGTTCCAGAAAAACCGGAGCTACACAAAGAAACCCTGTCTCGAAAAAACAAAACAAAACGAAGCAAAAATCCTGTAAAGTGGAAGAGTAATTCTCCTCACAGCCTGCAGAATCCACTCTACAATATATTATCCCTCCTTGAAAGAGTCCTGTCGAAACGTAGAGAAACCAGTGAGGTGAAGTGCTCTCAGAAACGATCCCTTAGTTTTATTCACCATGCTTTAGGGCAGAATATATTAGCATTTGGTCTAAGGAACTGAACATTGAAGAAGAAAGGTTAGAACGGCTCACATAGACAACATGAGGGCCTGCCTGCCATCCCTTGTGGCTTTATTCATCTGTCTGATAGAAGCTGGGATTTGACATCTGAAAGAACTTTCCCAGTTTTCTCATGCTAGCCTGGGCCTCCAAGAACCAGGAGTGTGAGGTGATCCTTCAAGCAGAGGTCTGAACTTGAGGAAGGCCAGCAAGTGCATGATATGCTCAATGGCTTCCTGTCTGATTCCCCTTCCTTTGCTTGGCCACACAAACACCAAGTTCTAAAGAGTAAAGGCTCTCATTAACACTGAACCAATGGAAGCCAAAGAAATTTTTGACTGTGGTTAGGTCATAACTACAATTTCTTTTTTCCTTCCTTCCTTCCTTCCTTCCTTCCTTCCCTCCTTCCTTCCTTCCTTCCTCCCTTCCTTCCTTCCTTCCTTCCTTCCTTCCTTTTATTCCTGTCTTCCCCCTCACCTTCTTCATATGTGATTAAAGTCAGGATTTTGACTCTCCTGGGCTATTTGTGTGAATCTACATTCTAGAACAGGAACGTAGCATTAGACATAGTTTTAAGTGTCTCCAAGATGAGTAGAAGCAAGTGTCTTCAAGTCTGGCAGCTTCTTTTCCAGGCTCCAAGGAAGGGAAGGGCCAGAGCAATAGAAAACTCTTTCTCTTTTATGAAACATTACCTATGGTGGCAGGTAGGGCTCTCTAGAAGAACAAACCCCATCGAATGAACGTATGTCATAACAGGATTTGTTAGGCTGCCTTACCCAGTATGGTCTGGGTAGTCCAACAATGACCGTCTTCCCAATGGAAAGGCTGAGAACCTGTAGTTCTTCAGGCCGCGAGGCTGGGTGCCTCCTCAGCTAAGCAGGCATTCTGCCAACTGGATTTCCTCTCCAGCCCTTCTCACACCGAATTAGATCCTGGAGTCGTCTCTGGAAGTTGACAGGAAGAGGTGGACATAGCTGGGTAAATAACTTCATGCTGAAAAGCTTTAGGTAGAGGGGTGTGGGTGACCTTAGAAAGGTGGACGGAAGGGCTAATTGAGGAAGCGATGTTGGAAATGAACCCATGAATTGGAGAAAGAGTAGCCATGCGTCCACTAAAATGGAGCTTTTCTGAGAAAAGAGCCGCTGTTTGATCTTGTCGTTGTGGGAATACCACAGTGTACTTAGAAGCCTAGATAGTTCGGCTCAGCACACACCTAGACTACATGGGAAAGCCTATTGTTCCTAGGCAACGAACCTGTGCTTCCGGTTTCTCAGCAGACAGCTGCTAAGGATCTGTAGATCCAAGCATATCTAAACAAAACAGGCACAGCGAAATCCAGGCATGGCCGTACATGTCTGCTGCAATCCTAGCATTTAAGCAGCTAAGGCAGGAGGATAATGAATTTGGGGTAAGTGTAGGCTGTATAGCAAGATCTTGCCTAAAAACATGAAAAGAAGGAAAAAATAAAGTAAAAACATTTTTCGAAAGCTGGGTGTGGGGGTTCACACCAGTAATCTCAGCACCTAGGAAGTTGAAGGTAGAAGAGTCTGAAGTTGAAAATGTACCCAAAAGTCAAACAAGATGTCGGGTAAGAGCGAACTCACAGCTCCATCACACCTCGGCCCAGCGCTGAGACTCAAGTCCAGGTCCTGCACAGGTCCACTGACCTGCATTCTTGCCACCTTCTGTCTTTTTATTGTTGCTGCCTGGCCGGCTCCAACCCTGGATGACTTCAACCCCCACACTGGGGCTGTTAATAAAAATCCACCACTGGGCAGGCAATGCTTTTCTGAATTCATGGGTGCAGCCCTGCACAGAGGCTATTTCCCACCTCCCTCTCACACAGTTCCTTGTATGCCTCCCTTTCTCAGGATATGGCCTCATGTTTCTTGAGAGAAAACCGCCTCTACCTGGCAGAAACAAGTGGTAAACCTACCCTAGCCTCCAGCTCTTCTCATGTCGGCGAACATGATATCTCCTTTACCTGTTTTAAGGCCGGTCTTTGCTTCCAGATCTGGGTTCCCTTCTCTCCTATCTTCCTTTTCACTTTGCACTGTGAATAAGCTCAGGGCTGCCTCACCTTCCCGAGGTTCTCCCCTAGCATATGAACAAGTACACACCACTGCCCTCAAATTAAAACAAAATATCAGCGAAAGATCTGTCTAGACCCACTTACCATTCCAACCGCCGACTCTCAGTCGTCCTATTAGAGTTTTCCTATCTCCTTTCCAAGGCTGCCTTCCCTGTATCTAGAGTTCTTACAAAGACAGCCATAGTGTTGTATGCCTTATAATCCTCGCACTTGGGTGTCCGAGGCAGGAGGACTGCATGAGGTTTAGGCCAGCCTTGGTTATACAATAAGACCTTATCTCAAAAAGAGAAAAAACGAATAAGCCAGTTGTTAGAGGCACATAGCTGTGCCCTTAAAGGGCAGGGGCAGAGAATCCCTTTGAGTTTAAGGCCGGTTTAAGGGCTGGCTACATAGGGAGTTCCAGGCCAGCGAGTTCTGTTGCATAGGGGGCTCCAGGCAAGCCAGGTCCCATAGCATGATCCCTTTTCAAGAAAAAGAGAATTATAGTGGATTAACTTATACCCGTGAGGAAATTAATGACCCTTAGGCAGGGTAAGTTTGAGGTTAGGAAGACTATACAGGATGATCCTGATGATGTCCTGGCAAGAACAATATGGAGTCAGTGGTGGAGACATAGGCCTTGTCTCAAACAAACAAACAAACGAACAAAACAAAACCCCAGCCAGATGAGGTGGCACACACCTGTAATCTCACCTCAGGGATATAGGACTCACAGATGTACTCATCTACATAGTGAGTTTGAGGCCATTCTGTGCTACATAAAACATTACCTAAAACAAACAAAATAATGGGGCCTGGGGTTGAAGAGATGGCTCACAGGTTAAGAGCACTGGCTAATCTCCTAGAGGACCCAGGTTCAATTCCCAGCACCCATATGGCAGCTCACAACTGTCTGTAACTCCAGTTCCAAAGACCTGTTACCCTCACACAGGCATAAACACAGGCAAAACAACAATGCACATGAAAATGAATGAATCTCAGTAAAGGTACCTGCTTCCAAACATGAAATGAGTTTGATCTCCAGGTCCCACATGGTGGAAGGGAAGAACTGAGTCACCAAAGGATTTCCTCTGATGGCCAAACATGTGCTGTGGTACATATATGTCTATACATGCACACACATACTGTGTCCGGGCTGGAACTTGCTATGTAGATCAGGCTGGCCTCAAACTCAGAGAGACCTGCCTCTGCCTCCCAAGTGCTGAGATTAAAGGCATGTGCCACCACTGCCCAGCCACCAACTTTTTATTTAAATACAAATGTAGAAAAATCAACAACCGGGGTTGGGGATTTAGCTCAGTGGTAGAGCGCTTGCCTAGGAAGTGCAAGGCCCTGGGTTCGGTCCCCAGCTCCGAAAAAAAGAACCAAAAAAAAAAAAAAGGAAAATCAACAACCACCAAAAAAAAAAAAAAAAAAAAAAAGCAGTAAGAATTTAAGGGTCATGTAACTTTATAGAATTAGAGATCGACACAACAATGCAATTTGAATTTGATTCAAAAATTATTCCCCATTTTAAAAAAAATTCCTGCAAGCTAAGGAAGTAAAGTCATTACAGGGGAAAAAAGATGGCCAGGAGTTCGCTGTGACTTTCTCTGACTTTGAGATCCTTGCCAGACACCTGACTTCCTTTCCCTTTGCATCAAGCCTATCCCTTGTTCAAAGGAGCCTGAGACACATTTGTTTTCTCCTCCAGACTTTAGTTTTCTTTTTTTTTTTTTAAGATTTATTTATTTATTATATATAAGTACACTGTTGCTGTCTTCAGACCCACCAGAAGAGGGCATTGGATCCCATTACAGATGGTTGTGAGCCACCACGTGGTTGCCGGGATTTGAACTCAGGACCTCTGGAAGAGCAGTCGGTGCTCTTAACCACTGAGCCGTCTCTCCAGCCCAGACTTTAGTTTTCTTTATGGTCATTTGTATTTGTGTGTTTGTTGTATATTCCCATTAATGTGGGCATGTTCACTTGGTGGCACATGTGTGCACACATTCAAACACGTATGTGGAGCCCAGAGGGTGATGCTGGCTGCCTTCCTCAATGACTTATTCTGTTCTCTTTCTTTCTAAGATTTTACTTTTATTTTATGTGTATAAGTATGTGTGAGTATGTGCCTGCATGCATGTTAGTGTACCACACACGTGCAGAGCCCATGGGAGCCAGCAGAAGGCTTCATGCATACTAGGCAAATGCTTTTCCACAGAACTGAAGAAATTCCTAACATGTTTTTGTGACACTGCTGACCCATGAACAGCAATGTCCTCTTAATTTCTCATTTTGGAAAGCATTTAAATCAGCTGGGTTGTGGTTTGAAAGTGGTCCTATTTGTATGGTAGAAAAATGATGGACCTCAACCCCTAGGATACCCGTAAGTCTGGCCAATCCAGGCTTGGATGCTGTGGTTTTAATCCATGGGCTCCAGTCAGTCTCCTGCAGATGGCTAAGGGCAAAAGAAGGCACTGACTTGGCAACATGTCAAAGTCTCGACACGCTGCCCCTTCCCCCACTGGAAGCTAAGATTCCTGGCAGTCAAAGGAAGGGTTTTCTCCAGAACACAATTACAGTAATGCTCTGGCCAGTCAGTCCCTAGATTTCACGGGGCAGGAGAACATCTGTGATTTGGAAAGTTGAAAGAAAACCCAATTTCAAGAATCGATGAAAGACTAAGAAAACTCTTAAGGGGCAGGCAAGAGCGATCTACCAGGAAAGGTGCCTGGCACAGAGCCTGGCAACTGACACAGAGCCTGGCAACTGACTGGATCCTCAGAACCCACACCGGGGCAGAGGGGGAAAACCAACCCTGCAAAGTTGCCTTTGACCACTACGGCCACACAATGACAATAAATACAAAATTTCAAAAAACATTTTTTGAAGTATAGAAGAAAAGAGTCTAAAGAAGACTAAGAGAGCGCTGGAGAGATGGCTCAGTGGTTAGAACACTGACTGCTCTTTCAGAGGTCCTGAGTTCAAATCCCAGCAACCACATGGTGGCTCACAACCATCTGTAATGAGATCTAATGCCCTCCTCTGGTGTGTCTGAAGACAGCTACAGTGTACATATATAATAAATAAATCTTTTTTTAAAAAAAAGGAAGACTGAAAGAAAGATCAAAGCCCATATAAAATAGGAGGGAATGGGTGGGAAATTCAATAATGTCCAGGACATTCAGGTTTGTACAGGAAGATCATTTAAGGTCAAGTCATATGTGTGTGTGACTTGTATATGTATATATACATTTATAATAAGTATATGTGACTTCTTGGCTTAACTATAGATGATAATATTTGAGAACTCAAACTCATGTACAGGGAAGCAATGGATCTAAATAAACTGGTTTTTCCTATGCTTTACATCTCATTACTGGAAAAATATTGGTGGTGATGCTGTCAAAACCATCACATACATGCACACATGAGCACACGCACACACGTATTATCCTGGTGTACACCAGTACCTCTAGTTAATCAGGAGGCTGGAGGCAGGAGCATCACTACTCTAGCAGTAGTTCAGAGACCATATAGCAAGGCCCCATCTAAAAGCATGACAAAACAATGAAAGAGCAACAGAGGCACAGAGGCAGGAGGATCTCTGTGAGTTCAAGACCAACCTGGTCTTGAAATTTAATAAGAAAAATAAAAATAAAAGGCAACAAAAGGCCGTTGATGATTTCTTCAGGGAAAAACCAATAACAACAAAACAATGCTACAGTTTATATTGTTGTATATATTGTTGCTAGCTTCATTTCTTGTTTTTTCTTCCTTTCTCCTTTCTTCTCCTCCTCCTTAGTCTCCTTCCTCTACAATGCCACCACTGCTCAACTATTTTTCTTTAACTATTTATTTTTATTTTATGTGTGAATGTTGGCTGCATGTGTGTATGCGCCACACGTGTGCCTGCAGAGGCCAGAAGAGGGCATCTTATCACCTAGAACTGCCTATAGACAGGCGTGAGCTGCACTTGGGTCCTGGGATCTGAACCTGGGTCCTCTGCTGGAGCAGCCAGCAGTGCTCTTGACCACTGAGCCATCTCTCAAGCCCATTTTATATTTCAAAACATGAAAATATGTTTAAGAATAGCACGCACAGTACAAGAGGTTTTTAAGATGACACAAGAGGATGGTGAGGTGGTTCAAATCATGGAAGTCTCGGCTCCAGGCCTCACAGGACAGGAGCTCCTGTGGGTTTCTCCAGCCTCGAAGCACACATCCCTGCCACACAGAACAAGCAAGCGAATAGACTAATCATTTTAAAGTTAGAAATGAAACAACACAGAAAGAAGAACAACGCCATCCTTCCCACTCTCCTCTCATTCTCTCCCACAGTGACGTCTCATATGGAGGTGTGGACAGCGGGGAATGCATACATATTCTGAGATTTTGAGTCTGGCTTGAGCGTGCACCCCAAAGAATTCTTACGTTGAAAGCACTGGTTCTCAATGTGGCAGCTGCCTGAAGTGGAAAGTGATTAAGTCACTGGGGTGCTGCTCTCAGAAGGGACCTATGGAGGATCATGGGCCACTTCTGACAGATGGCAGTGTAACAAAAGAGTGAGACTGCCTCTCTTCCCAGTCTTGGGAGCACTCTCTCTCTCTAAGTAACTCTTACCAGGATGGACATCATGCAAGCAGGACCACCCAAAGCTTGAGCTTCTCACTCAATATTTGTGAACTGAAAATTAAACCTTTGGGTGGGGGGGATTTCTGGCGCTCAAACTCAAGGCCTTATGTGTGCTAGGCAATGCTCTGCCACAGGAACTCACACCTCCAACACTTACATTTTTCAGTTCGGTTTTATTCATGTAGCACAGGTTAGCTCTGAACTCCTAATCCTCCTGCCACCATCTTTCAAGTGCTAGAATGACAGGCATAAATAATCACTCTGGGCTTAACCTATTTTTTAAGTAGCAATGTGAAAATGTATTAATAAATATCTTTGTCTTATATTTTGTTTTTCCTACTAGTCTATGGAAAATTGTGCTGTTAGTGGCTAATGTTTGTTGTTTTGCTGGGCGGGCAGTGGTGGCACATGCCATTAATCCCAGCACTCTGGAGGCAGAGACAGTCAGGTCCCTGTGAATTTGAGGCCAGCCTTGTCTATAGAGAGTTTAGGACAGACAAGGATATAGAGTGAGCTGCAAGAAATTGTTTTTATTATTTTTAATTATGTGGGGCTGGAGAGATGGCTCTGTGGTTAAGAGCACTAACTGTTCTTCCAGAGGTCATGAGTTCGAATCCCAGCAACCACATGGTGGCTCACAACCATCTGTAATGAGATCTGATGCCCTCTTCTGGTGTGTCTGAAGACAGTGATAGTGTACTCATATACATAAAATGAATAAATAAATTTTAAATACTATGTGTATGCTTGTGTGTCTGTATGTGGGTTTATGCATGTGAGGGCAAGTGCTGGAAGAGGCTGGAGGGTTTGGCTGCCCTGGGGCTGGAGTTAAGATGATTGTGAACCGCCTGATGTGGGTCCTAGGGAACCAACTCAGGTCGTCTAGAAGAATGGCAAGTGGTCTTAACCCATAGTCACCTCCCCAACAATAAAGTGTATGTGTGTGTGTGTGTGTGTGTGTGTGTGTGTGTGTGTGTGTGTGTGTGCCTGTGTGCCTGCTATGTATGGAAGTCTTTCTGCCTTTACATGAGTTCTGAGAATCACACTTGGGTCACCAGGCAAGCCTTTTATCTGCTGCGCCACCTGCTGGACTCGAAAGTGTAATGTTTTGCTTTGTTTTGAGACAGATCTCAGTGATCTACAGCTAGCCCAGAACCCTGCTAGTCTTTTGTGTGTTTTAAAAATCATTTTACCTATGTGTGGGTGCCATGGAGGCAGAAAGCACTAGATGCCTTGTAGCTGCTGCTATAGGTAAATGTGAGCTAGTGTGGGTGCTCTTATCCCTTTACCATCTTCCCACATTCACTAGTCTAAGTGTTGGGGATTGAACTCTGGTCCTCTGGAAGAGCAGTAATCATCCTTTACTGCTGAGCGGCCCCCAGCTCCTCCACCTCTTTTATGAGACAAGATCTAAAATACATCAAATCGTATAGGCTAGTTTGGCTGCGGCAAGCCACAGGGATCTGCCTTTCTCTGCTTCTCCCAGTGCTGGGTCACAAGCTTACATTACCATGCCATATGGACTCATTGGCTCAAATCCAGAACCTCATGCTTGTGTGGCAACTTTGCTAACAGAACTAAGTCCCCAGCCCCTGTATCCATTTCTTTAACAGAACATGGACACTGTTTACTGAGGCAAGAAACCTGCCTGGGATAGGATCGGGGGGTGTTGTTTATTAGGGACAGATGTGTTGGTATAGCTGCAACCTACTACTTGTACAACTTGTTGACGAGGCCACACCTAACTACAAAGAAGGATGGCTAGTCTAGCTATGTGTCCAGATGAAGAAATGGGCCTGGTGAATTGCTGGCTGACAGATGCTGCAACATTCCCTGATTGCCTCTGGAATAGTTCATTCTTGAGTTCTAAGTGGACGAAAAACAATACTGTCCAGTTTATAAGAAAATGCTTTTTTCTTTTAGACAGAGTCCCAACGTGTAGCCTGGTGTGGTCTGGACCCTGCTCTGTAGACTGGGAGATCCACCTGTATCTTGTTTCCCAAGCACTGGGATCAAAGGTGTATGTCACTATGTTTGGCTTGGAACAAATTTTTAGAAAAGGTCTTATTAGGTAGTCTGATCTAACCCTGAACATGGTTTTCCTGCCTCAACTTCCTCCCAAATACTGGGACTGTAGACATAGCTTAGTTAAAAGCATTTACGCTTGCATAAGACCCTGGTTGAAGTTCCCAGAACCTATACGTGTGTGTCTGTGACTCTGCTGGCCTCAGGAGTACGGAGCATACATGTGGGGCATTATGCATACACAGGCAAACTACTGAGCAATTAAAACAACCCGTTGAAATTCACATGTATTTTTTTTTTTTTTTACTGGTGGGCTTTTCTGTCTAATGGTCTTTCCATTAAGCCCGTGGGTTATTAGTTTGTTGCTGACCAGCAGATTTTAGGATATAAATAGATGCATTTGTTGTCTGATTCTTTTCCTGTAGTCAAGAACATTTATTCCTGCTGTTTCGCCAAGGTTATGAAGGTCCTCCCTGAGGCCCTCAGAATGCACATGATGTGTTTGTATGCCACAGAAATCCTTAATTGCCAGTACTCAGGTATTTGGTGGATGTAGCTGAGCTGGGCTTGGTGATGCACATTTTTTAAAAAGATTTATGTATATAAGTACACTGTAGCTATCTTGAGACACACCAGCAGAGGGCATCGGATCTCATTACAGACAGCTATGAGGCACCATGTGGTTGCTGGGAGTTGAACTCAGGACCTCTGTAAGAGCAGTCAGTGCTCTTAACCACTGAGCCATCTCTCCAGCTCGGTAATGCACACTTAGTCTCAGCACCCAGGAGACAGAGGTAGGCAGGTCTCTAGGCCAGCCTGGTCTACAGAGAGGGTTCCAGGACAGCCAGGGCTACACAGAGAAACCCTGTCTCAGAACAAACCAGAACAAAGATGATAGTCTCTGCTGTCACTCCAGTCACCTAATCTTTAAATGCACAGCACCTTATGGTCAAAGATACAGAATCTCTGAGCTCTTTCTCTCTCAAGAAGGGGATTTGGCAGGGTATGTCTTGTCCATTGGGAACCTCTGAGCTTCATCTTGTGCAAAGTCTAATTATACCAGACTAAACTCTGCACCTCTGGAAGAGCAAAAATTATTTTAAACTGCTGAGCCATCTTCCCAAAACCCCAAAATGTATCTTCACTTATTTAGGTTTGAGACAGGGCTCCTCTATGTAGCTCTGGCTTGCTGAAATTTGTTCTGTACATCAGTCTTGAACTTAAGAGATCCCCCTGCTTCTGCCTCCAAAGTGCTGGGACTAAAGGTGTGTGCTACTACTGCATGGCCTTATTAGACTAGAAGCTCTTGTCTTGTTTCCTCAGGCTGCCTTGCTATCTTGACTAGTTAGTGCCTGGCTAGTAACAGATGCCCCAAATAATTGTTGGGCAAGAATTTGACAAAGATCTAAGTATTTAGAAATAAAGAACTCAAGGTGAAATCAAATCAGCAGCGTCCTCTGGTTCTTCAAAACAGGATTTCTTTTTCTTTTTTATTGTGACCATTTAAAAGATACAGGAAAGAAGGGAAACACCGTAACAGCAAAGCAATATACCACGAGTAGCAACTGTAAGGTTTTGCTATACTGGCTCCATCTATTCAGAGCCATGAATTCTGCTGGACTACAGAAAAGTAAACTAGACGTCAGGTACCCATAAAGACTGTCATTCTCCTACCGAACTACAGTACCACTAGTACAGCTAAAAAGTCACAGTTCTTCCAAATCACTTACTAATATCCTGTCTTCAAGATTTCTGGTTTCTTCTCTCATGGAACCAAGGTAAATCAAGGCTTATACACTGTATTTAACTCTTTCAAATCCCTCTTACCCCAAACCGGAAGTCACAAAGTCTTTGCAAGGGCCGACAGGTAGTACCTACTTTAAGGTCTGTGCGCTGTTTACAACTACTGTTCTGCTGGAGCCACAGACAGCTACAGCTATACAAAGATAACCTCGGCACACGAGTGCCGCTAAAAAAGACAGTTACAAACCGAGCCTGGAGATACGAGTGTAGAATTCCAAGTATTGTATAAAAATTAAAAAGGGTAGGACATGCATCACAGGGTAGGGTATGGCACTGGCTTACCATTCCCAGGGCCATTGTTAGTCAGTCTCTAATGTAAAACCATCAACTCAAAACTTTTCGTTAAGAATAATGCAGGTTAGTTGTAGCACACACGCTTAAGACCCCAGCATTCAGCAGGCTGGAAAGATGGCTCAGCAGTTAGGAGCACTTGTTGCTGTTGCAGAGGACTTGGCCTCAATTCTTAGCATCCACACTGCAGCTCACAACTATCTGACTCCCCTTCTAGGGAATCCAAGGCCCTCTTGTGACCTCTGAAGGCACCAGGCACGCATGCAAGCAAAATATACACACTAAAGAAAAAAAATCTTAAAAGAAAAAAAGTTGGAAAGCAAAGGCAGGTGAAACTAAGAGTTCTAGCCCAGTGAGAGATACACAATGAGACTCTGCCTCAAAACAAAACAAAGAGTTTATAGGTATGCATGTACCCATGCACATGTTGGGTACCTGTAGAGGCCAAAAAGGTCAGATCTCTTAGAGCTGTAATTGCAGGCTGTCAGACCAAACTCTTCCTCTGGAGGAGCAAAAGGCATTCTTAACTGCTGACCCATCTCTCCAGATCCAAAAATAATGTATTTTTATTTATTTTCTGGGAAGCAAGAGTTCTTTGAAGCTCTGGCTGTCCTGGAACTTGTTCTGGAGACCAGGCTTGCCTCAAACTCAGATGTGACTTTCCCTCACACTGGGATTAAAGATGTGTACCACCACCAAATAGCTTTTTATTTTTCTATTACAATGTACTTCTGAATTGAATTTGGGGGATTGAAGAGATGGCTCATCAGTTAAACACCTTGCAAAGGACCTGGGTCCAGTTCCTAGCATCCATATGGTGGCTCATAATCACGAATAACTCTAGTTCCAAGAAATCTCAGGGACCAATTCCCCTTTCCTGACCTCTGGCAACAGGCATGCACACTCATACATACAGGCTAACATCTATACATTTAAAACATTTCAAATCTTTTTTTTTCCTCTTCTTTTTTTCGGAGCTGGGGACCGAACCCAGGAACATTTCAAATCTTAATCTAAAAGCTGGATGTGGGAGTTCACATCTTGAGTTCGAGGCCAACCTGGACTACAGAACCAAGTTCCAGGACAGCCAGTGTTATAGAGAAGCCCTGTCTGAAAAAACAAAAGTAAAATCTGGGTTTTATCTAAGCAACCTGGATAAACCTTTCTCAACTCCAAGGATGGTTACTCATTATTTTTAATGCCTTCTACCCAAACACCTTTTAAAGACATGGTCTCACTGGGTTGCATAGCCTAGGCTATCTCCAAACTCTGGCCACCTCAGCTTTTCCAGGTGGTAGATTTTAAGTCTAATTCCACAATACCAAAGCACTTTGTTTTTGGTATGTGTGTCTGTATATGATCATGCTTGGGAAGGGGTATCTATGTAGCAACTGGTATGTTGTTCCTCAGGCACTGCCTACCTGTCTTTGAGAGGGGCCTCTCAGTGGCTAGAGCTCACCAAGTAAGCTAGACTGGTTGAGCAACCTGCTTTGGCATCTCCACGAACAGGGTTCCAGTATGCTTTACAGTGAAAGCTGTGAGAACAGTGCTGGGAGTCTTCATGCTTGCAAGCCAAGAGCTGGGCTAATTTCCCAGTCCCAGTGAATGTCGACTTAAGGAGTAGGATAAAACATCCCCAAAGCGGTAGAGGGTCACCAAAAATGAGCCTCAAATAATTTCTAGTTTATGTAGCACATCTAGATCTGAATGCATGGTACCATGCTGGGAAACAGATGAAAGGGCTGGACTAAACATGCTGTGCCAGGCAGGTAACTCCTAGCATTAAGACCTACTATTCCCTTCCCTTAGTAGCACTGAGCTTTGAGAAGTGATGACACACACCGTCTCCATCATAGCCAACGTACTCAACTGCCCTGACATCTCACCAATTGAAAATCTGGGGCTGTGCTTATGTGCATGCTTGCTTTTAGGAGATCCCTCAAAGTTACACCAAAAGCTTACCTTTCAGCACTGAAAATGGTATTTTTCTGACAATTTAGGCAAATGGTAAACGAGCTGAGCTCTAGAAACCTTTTGGCTTGTACCAGCATAAGTCAGACCTAGGGGAATTATTTTAAGTTATTGAGTGGGGGCCCACAAGTCTTGGTGGTCTGTCTAACACTGGGAACAGAAAATTCCAGCTTTGGAGATGAGCTATCCCCAGTCTGGAGAGCAGTGGCGAGCAGGTTCTTACTGAGACCCAAAAGAGGTGCTTATGTGGCTGAGCATGGGGTGCCGCATCTTCCTGCTGTCTCCTCCCAAGTACTAGGGATACTGGCTTGCGACACACTTGGCTAGCTTCTTTTCAAATGATTAAAAAAAAAAAGTCTCTATAGCCTTTATTATGGAGAACATGTTCAATAACATGTACACAGTAAGAAATGGAAAATCTTTTCCATTTCTAACTGACAATCAACAGCTTCCAAAGAACACTTCTTTCTAAATCATTGTAGGAATAGATTATTGAAATGTTTGGAGCCATACTGGTACCCAAAACTTTGAGGTAGGGTCTTACCCTTGCTAGGCAAAGAACATTTCCACTTTATAAAATTCCTAAACTGAACTGCTCCCCATCCCCTTGACCAAAGTCTCATTATAGCTGGTCTGACAGATCTTCCTGGCACTAATTTTATACTCTACCCAAATAGTAAGGCTACAAAGCCATAAATCATTTCTCCATTATTTGAGTAGATTCCAACCATGTAGCCCTGGATTACCTAGAACTCACTGATTACCAGGAAGGCCTCAAACTTGTGATGATCCTGCCTCTGTTTTCCCCACGTGCTGGCATTATAGGAATATAGCACTACATATAGTTCTCGAAACTACTCAAAACACAAGCATACGAAGAAAATAAAAGCAACTAGTGACTATAAAGTATAAATAATAAAACCAAATAGGAACTAGAAATACACTTCAATAAGACCAGGAACAGTGATATACGAACAATCTGCAAATAACAAAAACAAAGATATACGAACAATCTGCAAATAACAAAAACAAAGAAACCCTCATAAAACCAACCAAACAGGGGTTGGGGATTTAGCTCAGTGGTAGAGCGCTTGCCTAGCAAGCACAAGGCCCTGGGTTCGGTCCCCAGCTCCAAAAAAAAGGAAAAAAAAAAAAAAACCAACCAAACAAACTTATAAAGAAAAATATTAGGATAGGAAAAATAAAACGGGTAAGAGGCTATTGTACCAACATTTGATACCCATCAAGTTTATACTGAATTGAAATGAGACTGACAACTGCCCAAACATTTGCACTATGTCTGCAAATGAATGGATACCCACAAACCCACCTCACAGGTGCTTCTCTCAGATAACCTTTGCATTGCTCTGAATGTTCTTACCAATTCAGGAAACACAGTAAGTTACTTGCCTATAATTTACATAGAATATTTTACAAAATGTCAAATCAAGGGCTGGAGAGATGGCTCAGTTGTTAAGAGCACTGACTGCTTCTCCAGAGGCCCTGAGTTCAATTCCTGAAACCACATGGTGGCTCACAAACCATCTGTAATGGGATCTGATGCCCTTTTCTGGCATGTCTGAAGAGTGACAGTGCACTCACATACATAAAATAAATAAATCTTAAAAAAAAAAAAAGGTTAACATGTGTGTGTGAGACCCTTGGTTCTATCCCTAGCACAATAAGAGTTCCAAATGTTTCAAATTACAGGTTTTAGTAACTATTATTATAATATACTGATAATTATGCTTGACAATCAACTTGAGCATGTAAACTCGGAATTTTTATTTGGCACTTGCTGCTCTAAGTAATAGTTTGAACAACTAAATTTCTTAAACCATAGCTGTATTTTAAATGTGGCAGAGAAGGGCTAGAGAGATGGCCCCTGGAAAGCACTAGCAGTTCATCTAGAGGGCCTGGGCTCCATTCCCGGAGCCACATGCAGTTTGCGATTCTAGTTCCAGGGAATCTGCAGGTACTTTGTATACCCAAAGCAAGAAATAAAGCTGGCCCTTAGCTCAGGACACTTAGACAATCAGAACACGTGGGAGATAAGGAGACATGAGAAGTGCCAGAGGTAAATGCCAGTGACAGCACAGCTAGTGTGATCCCATCTCAAAACAAAGAACAAGAAAATAAACACCTGAGATATATCAGAATGGTGACCTTGACACTCAGAATCCACACACGCACTCAGTCAGGAAACTGACATACAAGTCCCTCTCCTAAATGAAAAACTCACCCGTGATTACAGTTGGTTTCTGAAAACACTTCTGTTCTGGTGTTGAGTGTAACTTAGCATCGTTTGCTGCTATGCTAACGCGGACCTTCATGCAACACTGACTGCCCTACTCCATGTCACCCTGCATGGCACACCTGGGCTAAAAAAGTAAACTTGTAAATAAACAGCCTTACACGTACTGAACATCACTTCCAATGCTAAACTCACCTTAGAGAATCAAGTGAAAAAGGTAACTTTCAAAGGCAAAAGAACCACGTGACAGAGAACTGCGAAGAGCTGCCCAGCAGGGATGGAGCTCCATTCTATTTTGTGAAAAGCAGTAGGGGGCAGATACAGTTCATTCCAAACTAATTACATTCAGAGGGAAGTGGTGAATGGTGAACTTTCTATTGCTAGTGGCACTATGGCTTCATTCATACGACACAATACGATAAGCAGGTAGCCTGAGGTACAACAGTTGAGACCTAATAGATGGTGGCTGCAAATGCCTTTAATTCTAGCACTTGGAGGCAGAGGCAGGGGGATCTCTGAGTTCCAGAATAGCCAGATACCTCTACATCGTGAGATCCTGTTCGAGAAAAACAAACAATTATGACCAAATCCGCTTAAACCGTGGACCCTAGTAGCAAAGAAAAGCTAATGTTTCTATTAGATATTTTATGTAAATTATTAATTATCTTGTATTAATTTTAGAGAAAGTCATTTTAGTTTCACAATCAGCGTGGGTTGATTTTATTACAGTGGACCTCGGGTGATATACTGGCTCACAACCACCTATAATTCCAGCTCCAGGTTATCCAACAGACTCTTTTGACCTCCAGGACAAAGGCATGCAATTAGTACACACATACAACATGTAAGAAAAACAAGAGACATACAGGACAGACCCTACCAGGGACCCAAGTTAAGAAGTAAGGCTCTGGGTTCCATCCCCAGCACAAACATAGCAGTCTAAACTATAAAACATTTCATCATAATCTTTAAGAATAGAAAACTTGGACTGGGGAATGTAGCTTAGTTGGTAAAGCACTTGTCAAGCACGAGTGAACTGTTGACCGGCTCTCCAGCACCTCATAAAATCACTGACACAAGTCTGTAATCCTGTCACCAGGGAGGAAAACAGGAGCATCAGAAATTCAATGTTATTCTTGGCTACACTAAAATTGCACATCAAAAGTAGTGGATGATAAAAATTACAACCACTTTCTTCCTTTCTGAAGCAGATAGCAGAATGTTCTCAGTTTTAACACTTTAGAAGACAAGGTAACACATAAGATCTTAAATGGTCTGTCTAATCACCGCCTTCCAAAAAGCCATTTAAAACTCTGAAACTTCTAATCACTGGCAACTCATTTTTTAACAATAATGATACCTATTTAATGCTAAGTCAAACATAGAAGGGGTTAAAGATTCTCTTGCTAAAATATAAATAGATCACAAAACTGCCTTATAATACAAAGAAAATATTTTTATTTGTGTATCAAAGACTCTAAGGTTAACAGTTGATGTCAAGACACAAAAAGGTTTGAAAAGCTAAGCTAATCAACCTCCCTTGATTATGTTAGAGCGTCTGATATGCTCCCAACTGAATCTTAAGCATGATGTGTTCAGGTGACAGGATTACGGTTCCTTTACATTAGTCTTCAGCATCTTTCTTTTTTTTCTTTTTCTTCTTTTTCTCTGGACTCTAAAAATAACCAACAAGAATGCTTTTTCAAATAGTGATAATTATTAACTTTTTCCGTATTAAGTGCAAAATCTACTCTTAGAAAATGAATTTTGTACTAAAAAAACCTGAAACTGTAATGTAACAAAGCAAACTTCAATAAACCATGAGCTGGGGGCATGGTAACAGTACTTACCTTGCATGTATAAGGCTTTAGTTAGGTTCATTTCTTAGCACAGTAAACTCTCTTCACCGTAAGAAACTAAATTTGAGGGCTTGTGAGATAGATCAGCAGTTAAGAGCTGTTCTTCCAGAGGTCCTGAGTTCAATTCCCAGCAACCACATGGTGGCTCACAACCATCTATAAAGAGATCTGGGGCCCTCTTCTGGCATGTAGGTGTACATGCAGACAGAACACTCCTACATTTAAAATACATAAATAAAATAATAATTAAAAAAAAAACAACTAAAATTGAGAAGTGGCCTCCCTAACAAAAATACCATTATGCACTTTTGTTTTTCTACTACATTTTCCCTATCACACACCTGGTCATTTCTGACTAATAATACAGCACCTATTATAAACATCTGTGCTTAACGTCTGTTTTTAAATACCCTGAAATAAACTCAAAAGATAAAACGACACCAAAATCACATACAGGAACTGCTGTGCTGGTGCATGGCTCCTCCTCGGAAAGTGGCTCTTCCTTTATGTGTTTCTTTTTATCCTTCTTCTTTTTCTTCTTTACAGTCGGCTCCTCTTCTACTACCTGTTCTTCCTCCGCCTCCTCCATCTCCTCCTCTACTTCAGCTGGTGTAAGAATTATGATTGTATTAGACCTCCTTCAAAACCTAGGATGCTTTTCTTTCTGTCATTATAGTCAACTTTTTTATCCATGTCTAAAACTATTAACCTTAAAATAATCTAAACCAAGCTGAAATAATTTTTCCACAATCAACTGTCATATAATAAAAGTCAGCATTAAAACAAAGGTGAAATCAATTACATAGCCCAATGGTTTTGGAAGGTCAAGAGGTGAAAATTTCTGTATCTTTATCTATTTAAGAATGTTTGATTAGATTTAAATTTTTATCCCGAAAGTAGAGAAATGGCTCAATAGGTAAAGTGCCTACTATACAAGCATAAGGACCTAAGCTTGGCTATCCAGCACAAGGAAGAAATCAGACATAGTGCTGTAAGCCTGCAACCCCATAATGGGGGAGAGAGAGAGAGAGACAGACAGAGAGAGAGAGAGACAGAGAGAGAGAGAGAGAGAGAGAGAGAGAGACAGAGAGAGAGAGGGAGACAGAGACAGAGAGAGAGAGACAGAGACAGAGACAGAGAGAGAGAGAGAGAGAGAGAGAGAGAGACAGAGGTGTTCCTGTAACTTGATGGTCAACTAACCCAGACAATCAGCTCTAAATTCAGTGAGATACTGTCTTTAAAAAACAAGGACAAAACTAAGACAGACCACACCCGATATCCATCTCTAGTGTCTAGAAACACATATGCAAAAGCACAGCACACCCAAAAAGCTGTCAACCTTACAACTATTCAGTGAGATGGGAGAGACATGAAGTAAATAATATACCAGACAATAGAAGAGAATAAATACTAAGGATAAAAATGAAGCAGTGGTTAGGGAGATATTTAAGAAGGCATTATCCGTGGAAAGGCCAACACAAAGGTCAACGATGGAGGAAAGTGGTAAGAAGTCAAGAGTATGCAAGAATTTTGTGAAGCATGTATTTGGGGAGATGCCTTGCAGGTACATGAGAGCCAAAGGGCTATAGACAGCTGAAATTGCTAATCACGGACAGCATTCTAGAACCTGTTTTGAAATACTAGATAGAAAAAGACTTAGTCCTCGGATAATAAACAGCAGTCTGCAATATATTCTTCTGTTCTATGAACCAAAGAATGAAGAGAGAACCCCTGCTTTATCAATCCTAAAGCTACCCAATTCAACAATAGTTCAGCATCCATTCTAGAGATTTTGTACATTTAGTTAATATACTGAATTCTACACATTTAAAGATACTTATCTTACTTTATAATATCTAATTTAACATTCTCTTAACTACCCAAAGAACATAAAGACATATTAAAACATCCGTTTTCAATGAATGCAATGGTAGGCATTTTTCTAATACTTAAAAACTATGTCTTAAAAAAAAAAAAAATCAAGATATTTGAGTATTATTATTATTCAAAAAATTAAATGGAAAATAGGATGTCAGGTAAAGGCATTTGTGGAGAAGCCTGTGGACGGGAGTCTGCTCAGTTCCTGAACCCACTCGCATGATGTGTCTACCACAATGTGTACTGTGTCATGCTCCCCCATACACCCCCAACAAAATAAATAAAAATGCAATGCTCTTTGTTTTCTTTTTGAAAATTCAAACTAACCTTTAATTTTAATCTTGGCTTTTTTTGCTTTCTTTTCAGTAATTTCATCCTCTTTATCTACCTCTTCTATTTTGCGTTTTTTAGAACAAGTTGGAAGTGTGGAGTCACCAGAGGGATCGTAAGTCTTCACTTCACTGAAAAAATCAAATAAATTGTGGAAAATCTTTACAAACACCTGTAACTGAAGTAATTCAAGAGAAAAGCAAGTACTGTTGGATAATGCAAAAGCACATAATTCTATTCTGTCCTAGCAGCTTTAGGGTAGTTCAGGTCAGTCACAGGCAAGAGAGGACTCTAGGCTCCACTGTCGGAAGCAGCACTAGAAGGGAACTGATCAAGTGGAACCACCTTCCAAGTAACTGAAAGGCAAACTGCACTGACTCAAGGTTTAGTTACATAGTCCCATTTAGACACACCTTCACCACATGCTCTAAGTGACAAAGGACACAGATCCCTAGAAAGTAAACTAAATCTCAAGGCTGAGGTTTTTAGTTTATTCAGGTGCAGGAATCTGAAATATCCTGTCAGCAGAGCTGTAGATGGTACAGTTTAACTTCATAAGCTACAAATACTATCTAATAGTAAAGAGCCACACAGAAAAACACAACTGAATGGACTTTATGTACTTATAATGATGTCATTAAACATTGCTCTACCCATATATATATATACCCTATGATTTCATTGACATTCACACATAACTAGCTAAGGATGTTAGCATATGCCTAAACCCCAAAACTGAATTCCAGGCCATATAAAAGCATAGTAATATAACAGTATCTTCCCTTTACTTTAAAAAACAAAACAACAAAACAAATCAGGGTGCAAGTTACCATCGAGGCAGCAAATATAAACACTATCAATTTCTAGCTGTACTGCCTCCATTTCCCAAGCCTTTTCTGAAGGAACTTGATACACACTGTTCACTATAAAAACGAACTCAACTCCATTTCAGTCATCGAAACTCACAAATCCCACTTTGCCTAAAACACACAAGGTCTCAATACTCTTTTTTATTATGGACTATTGATTTTTAAGCCCGTCGGGAGTTTTTAGAAAAACTTTCATTCTAAATAAGCTTTTAAACAAATGGCACACTACAGGAGGTGAAATGACTAAATAAATCCATGTTTATGAAGAACCAGCAGCAGAACAACAAGAATAAAAATGCTGCATGCCAAGCCCAACCTTATTTCAGCCCCAGAGACTACATACATGCTGGAAGGCAAACCAGCTCATAACATTGTCCTTGATCTATGAGGGCTTTGGCTTGCCCACAACACACAACCGCCCCAACACATACAAATACATGCAAAAAATGTCTGTGATAAAAACAAAAACAAGAAGTGAAATGTGGAAAACTAAATGGCAAGGAAAAATTATGTAAGAAATGGATATATATAGACAGCATGGTGGTGACTATAATTAAGTAAGATGTTCCCAGAAATTGCTCACAAGATCTAAAGAATTGCTGACACACAAAATATCTTGCCTGTCCCCTTGACTTGGCCATTTTAAAACCCCACATTTCTCAAAATATTGACACGCTAAATATGATTTTTTTATTTGCCGTTTTTAAAGACTTGATTTCCTGTGTGTCTGACATTTGAGAGCTGCCAGGTGGGTTCTTGAGATCAAACCCAGGTCCTCTGCAAGAATAGTATGTTCTCTGAACTACTGAGCCATTGCTCCAGCCCCCTTGTCAGATTAAAAAAAAAGAAAGAAAGAAAAATGAGCATTTTGTCTGCATGTATGTATGCACATATATGTACAAGTGTGTCTGGTTGTGAGCAGCCACATGGGTACTGGGAACAAAAACTTGGGTCCTCTGAAAAATGACCTTAACAAATGCTTTTAATTGCTGATACATCTCTCTAGCCCCTTGCCAATTTTTGTAACGGTTAGTCCACATTGCTGTCTTAAGTTTACAATTAAAAAATAAAGCTGTCAAAACATTTAAATTAACAAAACCAATTCTTCATTCTTAAACGACTTTACCTTTTGTGTTCATACTTTTCTGCTTTTGCTAATGCCTTTCCCGTTCCACTTATTTTTCTTATCTAAAAGGAAAAGTGAAAATTACATCAAAACCTACAACCATCTTCTAGTGGCTATAGCATGCTGTAGTATGTGATGATGTTTTTGCTAATTTGAATAAACATGTCTCAATGACAAATACCATTAGCACATCAGCTGAAGAAATGCTGTGTAACATGAAATATTTATAGCTCATCAACTTTTGACAAGCGGCTAGCCATCTGCCACAGACAAGTGTGTGGTTCTTACCCCTCTGTCCTCCAAAATCCTCAATCTGGCCTCTAATTTGGCTCTGTTCTCAGCTCCCATTGCAGAGCTGGAATCTTCACCAAAGGCGTCGTATCTGATAGCCAACACAGTTTTGGCCGCCAGCATTCGTGAAATCTAACAAAGCATAAAAACGAGAGGCAGCAATGCTTCTTTTCAAGAAATGGAGCAATCCTTATTCATGAGAAAATTGTAGGAAATCCCATTACCATTTATTCTATGCCTATTAATGAAAAGTGGAATGCAGTCTTTTTCTCTGCCCCTTCCTTCCCTTTACTCAGAACCAAGACAACTACACATTCCCTCTTATCTTGTGCACATATATAAGATTCTTCAGGGCTGGGACACAGGCTGGTGCTGTAGCTGATACCGATCGTGTTTGATGCCTCACACTGAGTCTCTTTCAGATGACAGGCAAAAGATAAGCCTCTTCATAAGCAAAACTTACTACTTTATTACTGTTAGTGACTGAGAATTTCACAAAATTTCAGTTTAATCCTATTCAATTAGGTAAGTATAAAACACAAAAATATGAAAAAATAGACCACTAAATCTGGCTTTTAGAAAATGTTTAGTACATTGTATATGCATTATCTAGCAGCAGTCTGGTTTCGTGCCATATCTTGTAACATAAAAATGCCTCTTAACAAAAATAAACTGGGGGTTGGGGGATTTAGCTCAGTGGGGGGTTGGGGATTTAGCTCAGTGGGGGGTTGGGGATTTAGCTCAGTGGTAGAGCAAGGCCCTGGGTTCGGTCCCCAGCTCCGAAAAAAAGAACCAAAAAAAAAAAACCCCAAAAAAACAAAAAACCTGAAGTCTTATTGTACACAGTAATTACAGCAGGAGAAAATGAGTGACAAAAAAAATTAAACTTCATGGGCTGGAGAGAAGGTTTAGATATTAACAGCATTTACTGGTCTTACTGAGAACCTGCATGCAGTCTACTATAGACATGGCAGGCAACAACCACTAAATCCCCAGTACCAAGGGAATTGATGCCCTCTTCCAGCCTTACACGGAGTATACACATATAGCTATGTATGTACAGGCAAACAACCAAAACGCAGTATCTTGGAAAGTTAAAAAGAAAAAAAAAAATGGAGAGATTATAACTCACTTTTCCTTTGTGTTTGGGACTCGTCTGGCCTACAAGAGAAGCATGATAAATAAGCCCATATTTAGGTGTGTCTCGTCTAGATTTGAGGGCCCTGAAAAGTGCCTTTTCTGCTCCCAGAATCTGAACTGTAGAAGCTGCATGCTTGGCCAAATTCAAAAGAGAACCTAAAAAATAAGAAAAGAAAAAAAGCTTACAAAAATGTACTCCCGGGTATACTCAGGATTCAATTTCCCTGAAAACCCCAATGCTTCCTGTTATTCCTAGTGCAAGAAAAGCTATGAGCTAGAGAACTGAGACTGTACACTCACACTTACAATAGTGATATGGACATTAATTAGCAATCTGATCATCCTCTAATAGAGACACTGAAAATCAAGCACGTCAGTCATTGCTGTAGATGCATGAGGTCTTATCAGTAGTATAGAGTCGGAATTATTTATTTCACCCTTTACAGGTGAATGAAGAAATGTATCTAGGTGCACACTAAGTACTCTGCTGGATTTGCTGCATGGAATACAGTTAGAAACATATTAAGCACCAATGGAACAAACAAATTCCAGCTAGTCTACGCATTTCTACTGCTTCTAAGGTCACCTATGGACTGAGACTGGGTGAAGGTAATAAAACAGCCCACAGTAGCATGACCTTATAGCAAAGGGTACCTGGAATACTTGTCTGACAGTGCTGAAATTTTCTTTCACCTTAAAAAGAACTGCAGAGGGGTTGGGGATTTAGCTCAGTGGTAGAGCGCTTGCCTAGCAAGCGCCAAGGCCCTGGGTTCGGTCCCCAGCTCCGAAAAAAAAAAAAAAGAACTGCAGAGCATAGCACTGTGTCCAGTTAATACTGTAATTTAAAAAATTCATTCAAAACTTGGTCTAATGAATTCTTTTTGATCCCGAGGACTGAGCTTAAGACTCAAACATGGTAATGTGAACTAACTTTATCCTTTTGACCAAGGACCACAGTGTCTCAGAAGAGGTAGTGACTGAAGCTGCCCTCATTATTCAAAATGAACTCAGGCAAGGCATCAGAAATCATCATTGAACACATGGTCTCCAGGCTTTACAAATCATAGTAAACCTTCACCTGCGTGAGCAATAAGCCGCGCTCCAACCAACTCCCCAACCATGACTGTAACATTGGGTGCAATGGCCATCATTCGGTTTTGCAGATATTCATACAGCTGAGTTCTATATTCAGAAATTTCAATGACCTAAAATAAGGGATAAAATAAGGAAATCACAAACACATTATGAAAATTATGTAATTAATTCATTTTTAAAATATTAGCCCTCAATATTCACAAATGGAAATGCACAGGCAACTCACTGACAGTTCAACAGTACAGGACTGGGCTGAGACTATGAGTATGGGAGTTAGAGGCTAGCCTGGGAACCTGGTAACAATAAGATGCAGACCTGTCTCATAAAAGCAAACAAAAACTAAACAAAAAATTGTGTTCATAACATGGCTTCACTTATCATATTTCTCACCATATTTACCTAAATATGCACAAAAAAGATGGCATCAGATGAGGTAGTGACTGAACACCTTCAGATATTGTCAGGTGAACGAGTAAAATTATCATCATTGCCACCTGGAAATCATTAAAGACTTAGAAAGACCTCAACTATAACCGCCGTGGGTGTAATGTACCTGAGTACACAGATGTAGAATGTTGCAAATATCTTCTTCAGAAACCTCTGTTCCCATAGAGATCTCTGCAGCTGCTTTCACTTCAGCTTCTACTTCCTCTGACAGAAATTCAGAAAGAGTGGCAGATGCATAGTTCTTCCTGTCCCCTATGGAATGTTTGTAGATGAAGCAGAATCATTCCCTAGTAGTATCTTTCCTTATGAAAAGGCTTGATTTAGCAATAAACTTTCTTCAAGAACATTTAGGTAAAAATTTGACAGAGCATATTAGAAAAGGTAACAACTGAGAATAGGATCAAGGATAATCTCAATCAAAGATGCAATATTCTCTTTCTCTCTCTCTCTGAGACAGCGTTTATTTGTTTAGCCCTGGTTGTCCAGGAACTCTCTCTATAGACTAGGCTGGTGAACTCAGGGTCCCTCCTACTTCTGCCTCTAGAAGTGCCGGGACTGCCCCCTGAGGCTCTTACAGTTCAGGAGAATGGAACTTTGCCGGACCTCACAGCCAAAGTTAAGAATGCACTTTGACATCACTTAATATTAACCCTGCTGCCCTACCCTGTACTCGGTTTAACCCGCCTTTAGGAGAGCAAACCTCATTTGCCTTGAATTTCTCATGTAACCAACTTTTAGAATCTAAGCCAATGCACAACCGTAATCTTTTTTTTTTTTTTTTTTTAAAAGCCAAACTTGAACAAGCTTTAGTAAATACCAGCCAGGTCCATACTCAGTATTCCCAGAGTATGGGCAAATAACAGCAACATTTTTATATATTGGTGATAAACAGTAATCTTTCTTATCTGATTAGATAACAAACCTGTCAGCTAGATTCATTTGGAGCTATTTTATCTGTTATTTGCAAAGTTAGACATTTGAAAGAAGCCATGTTTATTAAAATTACAAAAACAAAAACCAAAAAAGATCCCCTGATCCGGGCAATGGTGGTGCACACTTTTAACACCAGCATCCTGGAGGCAGAGGTGGGCAGACCTGCATTTGAGATCAGTTTTGTCTACAGAGTGAGTTCTAGTACAGACAAGGTTGCACAGAGAAAACTGTTTCAAAAACCATAACGGAACAACAAAGTAAATGTTCAAATTGTTTTTAGAAATAGATAGTAAATAGCTTCATTTGTAACTTTTAATAAACTCCAGTAATCTTAAGTCCCCAATACAATTCTTACTGAGTTATACCAAATTTATTTCTTTCAGTAACAATCAACTCACCAACTTTCTGTAAACACTTGCAGTATGTCAAATTATCTGAAATAATTTTCCCTAACTCAGGAAAATGCCATCCATACCATTCCCTACACCGCATAATGTAGTTGTTTAGTTCTTTATCCAAGTCATCTAACAAGGCTGTAAAATGAAATGAAAACAGAACCGAGTGAGACTGATAGTTAACACATATAACAAATTGCCTTTAAGTAAAACTACATTTAAGTAAAATTTTATTTGCATAAACTACATTTATGCCATATAACCATTACTACCATCTCTTCAGAATATCTTATACCCTTTAAAAAGCACTAAAGGTCTCATATCCCAGTCTAGAGGTAGACGGTACAGTTCAAGGCTAGTCTGATTTACACTGAACTCCAGCCCAGTTACAGCTACTCAGTAGGACTTCCAAGTAGGTTTCCAAGCAAACCAACCAACCAACCAACCAAGCAGACAGCCCAACAACCAACAACACTAACACAATGCACTGCCCAGGGACTGATGTCACTTGCTGCCAAACTTAGTAACTTGAGTCCAATCACCAAGATCCATAGGACTGAACAAGGGAATGAGACTTCCAAAAGCTGTACCTGACACACCAACTCTGTGATATACACAAGTGTATGTAATGGTGATAAATTAACTCATATTGTTCTCCTGCAATTCCCAAGAATATGTCTGTATGTGTGTCTCATGAGTGAAATGATGAGCAATTTGTCTTGTGTTTGGCTTGCTTCTTTAAAAAAACAAAACAAAAACAAACAAAAAAAACCCAGAAAAAGTTCCTGTGCAATACGTGTGATCCATGTGGTCTGGGCATTAAATCTGCTTATTTCGAAGATCCATCTCCGTGTATTGTTTGGTTTCTTTCACAGGTGAAACTTTCCATACTGTGGCATGCATTGTTATTTCTTTTAAAGGTCAAATGATCTCTTACTGTGTATATATATCTGTTTACATTTTGTTCATTCATGGATGGTTAAAAATGAGTGTAAATAATACTGTTATGAACATAGGTGTGGTAACAAAGAACTTAAGTCTATGATTTTAATTCTTTGGATACACATTAAGTAATACAATTTTTAGTCAAAGCAATTTTTAGTACTAGCAAATGCCTCAACTTTGTTTTTTGTTTTTTTTTTTCCCGGAGCTGGGGACAGAACCCAGGGCCTTGCGCTTGCTAGGTAAGCGCTCTACCACTGAGCTAAATCCCCAACCCCAATGCCTCAACTTTGATATTTCTTAAAAATTTTCAATTTATTGAAAACCCAAAGGCTGGAGAGATGGCTCAGTGGTTAAGAGCATAGACTGCTCCCAGCAACACATGGTGGCTCACAACCATCTGTAATGAGATCTGATGCTCTCTTTTGGTGTGTCTGAAGACAGCTACAGTGTACTTATATATAATAAATACTTTAAAAATTCCAAAAAGGTCAGGCAAAAAACAAAACTGCAAATATCCCTGTTGCGGTTTTAACACTTAGGGACAATGAGATGAATCAGTATGTATTATTAACATCATTCCTTATCAAAAGAATAAAATCAAAGCTTAGTTTTTTTTTTCTATTCTGCTTTCTGAATTATCTATTTTTTGAAGTTTTAGTTCGTCTTTCTCAACAGACAGCAATAGCAACAAGTTAGGGAAAAAACAGAACTAAACAGATCAGACTGCCATGTACTTACAAATTGCCTGAACGATCATTGTGTCTACTTTATCAGCACTGAATTTCAATCTGTATCGAGATAGGCTAGAGAAATGAAGAGAAATAAATTAGATGAATTTGTACGAAGTACTTTAATTGACCTCCCCATTTGTGTGTTCATTTGAGTGGGTACGTAAGTGTAGGCTAGAGATCTACCTTGTCTTTTGAAATTCACTGGACGGGACCTTGCAGAGAAGGTTAGGCTGCCTAGCAGCTGAGCTCCAGGGACCTGCCTCTCCCTAACCCTCAGGAAGCCCAAGATCTTTACCTGAGTTCTGGTGGACTGTCAAATAACTTATAAACTGAGTTATTTCCTAAAGCCCTTGGTCTTTCAAGATGGAGGTTCACTATACAACTTAGGCTGGCCTTTGATCCCACTATTTTCCTGCCACAGGTTTTGGTACCAGGGTTATGTCCATTTCATAAGCTCAATGTACTAATCTTGACAGTGTACTCAATTCATCTTGAAAAGTTTTATAGTTCTAAATCTCCATTCCTATCTTTAGCATTTGTAAGGGGGGAAAATCTGCTAGATATGAACGTGCTGCACAAAACCATTTTGTGATGGTGTGCATCTAGTGATACTTTTTTTTTCTTTTTCTTTTTTATTTTCGGAGCTGGGGACCGAACCCAGGGCCTTGCGTTTGCTAGGCAAGCACTCTACCACTGAGCTAAATCCCCAACCCCTAGTGATACTTTTAATAGGTTGTTTTATTTATATCCCTATTTAGAAGGGCTTTAATATAGCTTAGCATAGCTATCTTTGAATTTGCCACACAGAGAGGATGAATACACCTGTACCAATATAGCCTAGATTTCTGTATGAATTAATTTGTTATGGTGAGTTAGGATAAAGTCATATTGACTGCTGCCTTACGATTGCATACCACAGGGGTTTCCTTTACATTGCAGAACACTTTCAGTATCTCTGATTTCCATCAGAAAGAAACAGTTGGTTTTTTTAGTGTTGTGCTATTTTTTTTTTTTTTTGTTCTTTTTCTCAGAGCTGGGGACCGAACCCAGGGCCTTGCGCTTCCTAGGCAAGCGCTCTACCACTGAGCTAAATCCCCAACCCCGTGTTGTGCTATTTTTAAGTAATATATTCAAAACCCTTTCCAACCAAAACAGGGTTTCTCTGTGTACTCTGACTGTCTGGGAAGGAACTCAGAATGCTGGGATTCAAGGTGTTCCACCACTGACAATTGTTAGAATACTACTTAGGCAATCACAGCATACTACGAACACTGAGTTTCGTTCACGAGCAGTGGAAGTCAAATCCCAGCACCCACCTAACAAGTCAGCAATCGTGCATGGTACAGGACCAAGAGGTGTGCGGGTTTCTAGTCTAGCCCAGGAAACCTATGTCCCAGGTTCCAGGGGAGATTCTGCCTCAAAGGAATAGCAAGAATGATAGGACATTTGAAAACCTCTTTTGGCTTTATAAACACAAACCATGTACATATGTACAAAGCAAAGTTCTTTCTCAAACCAAAGCAAAGTCATGAGAGTAAATACAAGTAGATTTATATCATGGTTCCACAACTAAATCAGCTTTTTGACACTGAGCAAGTTTTTTGAGGAGGACAGCATCTCCTTCACATTAATACTTATACATTTTTACCATAGATGTACATAAATATATTTATGTATATAAGTAAGCATACTTAATTTTTCTATACTTACCTGTGGGCCAGTCCAAGACACATGGCTGCCATCTCCCGTGGTTCTACCCCAGGAATCAAGCCATCCATTTGTGATCGTATTCCTCTCATAAGTTCATTAACAACAGGACTATGGATACAGCTGAGATTCAATTTTTCCTATAAAAACATTCATGTGTTTTCAGATAGTGTCTTTTAAGAATTCACTAAAGTGAATTCACAGGTTCACCTCAAACACACAGTAACAATTCTGCCTCAGCCTCCAGGAACTATCTCATTGGATCCTGATATTTCTGGTATTTTAAAACAGTATTGATCTAAGGATATTATATATTATGATTCCCAAGATGCAAAACATTATTTTTTTAATTTAATTTTATCTATTATATATATATGAGTACAAGCTGCCTTCAGACACACCAGACAAGGGCATCAGATGTCATTACAGATGGTTGTGAGCCACCATGTGGTTGCTGGGATTTGAACTCAGGACCTCGGGAAGAACAATCGGTGCTCTTAACCACTGAGCCATCTCTCCAGCCCGCAAAACATTATTAAATGAGGTTTTTTTTTTCTTGCTTGGGTTAAGTGAACCACTGCTTTTTTGATTTTCAGAGGGTATCAGATCCCATTACAGATGGTTGTGAGCTACCATGTGGCTGCTGGGAATTGAACCCAGGACATCAGAAGAACAGTTAATGCTCTTAGCCACTGAGCCATCTCTCCAGCCTCACCCCATGTGAGTTTTTGTGCACTAGACAAGTGTAGGTGCCTTCAAAGGCCACACAGTATCAAATCCCCTGTAACTGAGTGATGGGTAGTACAGAGCTGTGTAATGTGGTAATGGGATCTGAAGTCCAGTCATCTGCAAAAGTGCACTAAGCACATTAACCACTGACCCATTACTCTAGCCATTTACTTAGCTTAAAAATTACAAACTATTTATATACTCACAGTATTTTAATCAAAAGAAACAGGGAAAAGTTTCAGTCTTTTCCCGATGGATAAGTGCGTCCCTTAAACACACCTCCCAAAGAGTACTAATAAACAGTATAAACACACGTAATGAGTATCTTATTGACTCTGGATTTTGTGGCATACAAATTCCATGTTGTTAAGAAAGAATTTGTTTTAAAAATCAAAACTGGGGTTGGGGATTTAGCTCAGTGGTAGAGCGCTTGCCCTAGGGAAGCGCAAGGCCCTGGGTTGGTCCCCCACTCCAAAAAAAAAAGAACCAAAAAAAAAAAAAAAAAAAAAAAAATCAAAACTGTTTCAATTGTAGCATTTTCCCTGTCCACTTCACATATATTTGTTAATCCCTTCTTATAGACCAATATTTTATAACACCACACAAGTAATTATAAGTATGCACCACCGTACTTATTTAATGTTTTCCCCTCTTGTACTTTTATGCCTGATACTAAAAACTTCAAATGAACACACTTTTACTCAAGAGGAAAAAATTAAATTATGGGAGATTCATCATAAAAAATGTGAATAGGTGACATGAGTAGCCAGGTTAGAGCTTATGTTATTTTTTTTTTCTTTTTTCTTTTTTTTCGGAGCTGGGGACCAAACCCAAAGCTTATGTTATTTTTGTCTTTGATTTCTACAGTGTACAGGGAATGCTTGTTTTGGCAACTTCTAGTAGAGATTATGCTGCCTAAAGAAAAATTAGGAGAACAGATGACAAATACTACAAAGGGCGGGCCATGCAGCTCTAAGTCATGGAAGATCATAACTTGTCCTTTAAGCCACATCCTCAGCCCGACTTTACCTTTATGACCCCTCCTAGCTTAGCATCAGCTACAGCCAGAGGTTCATGGGCTTCTTTGACTATTTTCTTCAAAACTTTCTTCAGCTGCTTATTGATCTTGCCTTCCATCAGAGCTGTGAACGCTTTGCAGAAAAACAGAAAAATCAGAGTTATAACTGAGAGTTCTGATTTAAATTTTAAAGCCAAGAAAAAAATGACTCGTGTAAATGTTTTATAAAACCAAATCCTAAGTGCCAGGCATGATGATGCACAGTGATTATCCCAGCACTTGGAATCAGGAAGAAGCAGAACCAGAGTTAAGGCCAGCTAGGTGTACAAAGTGAGATCCTACCCTGAAGTAAATAAGATGATTAGGATTTAACTTCTTTTTATAGGTCACTACTCTACACCCCTGGCTGGACTCAAACTTGTGAGCCTACTGTCTTTAGTTTTTCCAAGTGCTTAAGCAAGCATTGTGCACCAGCATGCCTGGTATTTATGGATGTGCTTTGTAAAACCCTGCCTATTTCCCTTTGCCTTCTAATATTGTGGACATTGATTCCTAATAGCTTTATAAAGAGACTTCCTTTATCCTTTCCTTACAGTGTTTTAGTCTTTGGATTGGGGATAAATTGTCTGTTGAGCACGGCCTTGGGCCTAATCCTTACACACACACACACACACACACACACACACACACACACACACACACACACACACACACACACACACACACACACAGAGTGCAGCACTTTAAAATTAAAATTGAATTTCATTTTCCTAGTTTAAGTTTAAATTTTTGTTGCTTTACGTGTATAGGTGTTTGCCTAGACGGATGTATATCTATGCGTCAAGTGTATGCCTAGTGCCTGTAGAGGCCATAAAACAGCATGAGATAAACACCTGTGAGCTGCCATGTGTGCTGGGAATTGAACCTGGGTCCTTTGGAAGAACAGCTAGTCTCTCCAGTCCATCTCTAGTTTGTAATTCTCTTTATCACCCAATTTTAATTTTAACCCATCACACAAAAGTCCTTCCCTTAAATGTATTTCTTCTAAGTATAAAATCTCTACACTAGGGCTAGAGAGATGGCTCAGCGGTTAAGAGCATTGACTGGTCTTCAAGGGGGTCCTTCCTGGGTTTAATTCCCAGCAACCACATGGTGGCTCATGACCATCTGTAATAGGATCTGATGCCCTCTTCTGGTGTGTCTGCAGACAGCAACAGTGTACTCATATACATTAGATAAGTGAATAAATCTTAAAAAAATCTCTACACTATATAACTCTAGATTCTATTCTAGATCACCATTTTTCTTCAAACAATACTTATCACTTCAAAAACCTTGCTCATAAAATAACTTCAGGGGGTTGGGGATTTGGCTCAGTGGTAGAGCACTTGCCTAGCAAGCGCAAGGCCCTGGGTTCGATCCTCAGCTCCGGGAAAAAAAAAAAAAAAATAACTTCAGGGGCTGAACCAGACTACTCCTCAGAGGTCATGGTTTCAAGTCTCAGCACACCCACTGCAGCTCACAACCATCTAAAACTGCAGTTCCACGAGATCTGATGCCCCTTTTTTGGTGGACAGATATATGTGCAGACACACCTATTTACATACAATAAATGAATCAATAAATTTTTAAAAAGTAAATTCAAGCAAAAACAGGGCTAGCAGGGTTGGGGATTTAGCTCAATGGTAGAGCGCTTGCCTAGCAATTGCAAGGCCCTGGGTTTGGTCTTCAGTTCCGAAAAAAAGAAAAAAGAAAAAAACAAAACCAGGGCTAGCATGATAGCTTAATGGGCCAAGGCTTCTGCCACCAAGCTGAGCCCAAATTTGACCCCCAAGACCTATGCGGTAAAGAGAACAGAGCACTCTCATTAGCTGTTCTGGCATGATTGTACCCTTCCAGTTAAATAAAATGTTCAAAGAAATGTCATATATGAGCTCCCAACAGAGAATATTAATTATACAAAGTGTAAATTGTGTGCTTTAACCTACAGTTACTCAGTTTTGGTTCTGCCTTATAGGACCAGGAGCTAGTTCCATAGGTAAAATGCTTGCCATTCAATCAACCAAATGAAACTGGGTAACCAAATCCAGTCCCTGGAATCCATGTAAAGGTGAATGGAGAAAAGTGGCTTCACAAAATTGTCTTCTGACTCCTGCCCATGTGTCATGGCATGTGTCCCTGCATGAACTGCCTTATAGCATAAGGGATACTGATCAGTTAGTGGAGTGCCTAAGATCACTATAAAGGTTTTTGATTCTTGACATAGTTCCCTTACTTCCAAAAATGATTATAAACCTATGTTTTTATCACTTATAACAGAGGTAATATCCTTTTATAGGACCGTTTCAAAAACTGTGATCAGTTCATTAGATATTAGTAGTAAAGAAACTTGCTTTTGTGTTTGGCCATACCATTAATCCCAGCGGTTGGGAGGCAGAGGCAGGCAGCTAAGATTGATGACAGCCTGGTCTACAGAGTTCCAGGACAGCCAGAGCTACACAGAGAAACCCCGTGAGAGATTAATTTAAACTATGGTGAATGGGTCTTATAGAGTGGGCGGAGTATGGTGGTAGCATCCTAGTAGACAGGAGGTTGACACAGGAGTATCCCAAAGTCTGAGGCCAGACAGGGCTATAAAGAAAGACCCTGTCTCAAACAGGATTGGAGGCTAGAGTTCAATTCCCGAATCATGTGGGAAGCCTGACCCTTCAAAGTTGTCCTTGGACCTCCACTAAGCAGACTCCCCCCCACTCCCTGATGTGAGAGAGAGAGAGAGAGAGAGAGAGAGAGAGAGAGAGAGAGAGAGAGAGAGAAGAAAATCTTAGGGATAGCATCCATCACCAGGATATTGTACTTTACAGATGCAGGAGACTCTAGCTACTGATGGGCTGATAAAAAAGGATATGGGGGTGGGGGTGGTATCTAAAGTAGGTATCACTCATCTAGCACACCTCGGTTTGGTTCCCAGCACCTATGTCGGGCAGCTCACAACCACCTGTAGCTGCAGGGGATCCAATGTCCCTGCCCTATGTGAGTGCCTGCATGCAAAACTCCACAACACACAACATAAAATTTAAAATAAAGCTAGTCTGTGAGGCATGGTTACATTATGTATCCTAGCTGACCTCAAACCCAAGAGGTGAGACCACCTCTACAGTGCTCGGGTCAAAACCATGCCTAGTCTCTATATACATAGAATGAGCTTCAGTGATGGTCCTCCCTTAACCTATCTTCCTATTATAGGTAACCCATTAATATTCTAGCATAATAGATGGAATCTCAATATCCCCACCAAAACCAGTATTTTTCCCTTGTATGATTAAATGTTTAGACCTGTAAATTCTTGTCTAGTTTTTTAAAAAAGATTTACTTTTTTACTTTATGTATGTGAGTACACTGTTGCTGTCCTCAGACACATCAGAAGAGGGCATCAGACCCCATTACAGATGGTTGTGAGCCATCATGTGGTTGCTGGGAATTGAACTCAGGACCTCTGGAAGAACAGTCAGTGCTCTTAACCACTAAGTCATCTCTCCAACCGTCTTGTCTAATTTTAAACCATTTTTATAGTCCTTCATTCTCAAATCATAACAAATAACTGAGGGATTAAAGACAGAGAACATGGCTGTTCCCACGACATGATCCAAATTTGAGGGCTCTAAATTACCCCTTCCTTTAAATTAAAACAAATGTACAAAAAAGTTTCCTTATATAAACTTTCATGCCCTTTGGTACACATATATGTATTTAAAAAAACTATTTCCTTTTAATTTTTAATATTGATATGCTTTTGTATACTCTGGTGAGCTTTATTACCAATTGTTTTATTTCTAGTGGCTAGTCTCAACTTTAACCTTGAATTAGTAAAATTATTAGAGCTGGGTACATGACCACATTACCTTGGTCCCTTGTAGAACAGCTTTTACTGAACTGTGCTTCAGCATTAGGCTATTGGTTTCCACAGGGAGATCAACTTAACCACTTGTCATCTCTCATCACATGGGGGAAACCAACCCTATGGTGAAAAAAGCTAACTCAATGTTGTCTCAGTGGTAGTGACGAATGGGTTAGATCACTGAAACTCAGTTCCAGTAAGACGCATCATTGACAACATTGAGGAAGATTAACTCAGGCAACTGAAGACAACCTTTTAATAAGAAAAACGAAATGCTAAATTTTTAAATAAAAAAACTTCTCTTACTGTAAATTCTTATTTACCTGCTAATGCTTCTGCTGTATCCTGAAATTTCTCAAAATGTTTTAGCTTTACTCTAAAATTAGAAGAGAACAAATGTTATTGAAAGAAATGATTCTGCAAAACTACATAGCCAGAAAACAGAAGCTAGATGTTTCCACAGCATACACTAATAGTAAAACCAACTTGCTAGATGTAGGACATCTGTCTATAATTGCAGTTCTTCAGAGGCCAACCCAAGAGGATCACAAGTTCAGGTACTTAACCTGTGTTCCTACTTATTAAAATAAAAATAAAAGACCAAGGGTGAGGTCTAATACCCCAGCATTTGGGAGGCAGAGGCAGGAGGATCTCGGTGAGCTCAAGGTCAATCTTGTCTATAAAAAGATCCTGTCTCGGGTTGGGGATTTGGCTCAGTGGTAGAGCTTGCCTAGGAAGCCGCAAGGTCCTGGGTTCAATCCCAGCCCGGGGGAAGATCCTGTCTCAAAACCAAACACAAAAGTTGGAAATTTGGTTCAATGGTAAAGCAAGGACCAGGGCCTCTATCCTCAGCACCAACCAACCAACCAATCACCCTCCAGGTAGAAGTGTGAAAAAATAGCTTGTTGTCAGACCCGCTTTTGTTTTTCGGTATCAGCAACATAGTTTACAGTTTATGATACTGCTTTCTGTACACAGAGATGTATCAGTTAGTTCATTGTTGTCTCAGTGGTAGTGACGAATTTTTGTTAAATCACTTAGATTCAGTTCCAAAAGTTATACATCATTGACAACAATGAATAAAGATTAACCCAGCAAAGCATATAACCCTTTAATGGGGGGGGGGGAAGAAGGAGGGAGGAATCAAGCCTTCTATATTCTCTAAAACAGTAGTAGTCACACAGTAAATTTTTCTTACCTAGAAAGGTAAATCCTGATAGTCTTCCTCCCCACTCCAAAAGGCTAGAAAAAGTGCTGATTTTATCTTTTTTCTGTCCTATCCTATTCCCATTCTGTTTGTATTATTATACTCCATTTAAATCTCTCAGAACTTATCTAAATATTCAAGGATGCAAAAAGGTGCAAATGGAATTATATTAGGCCAATTATTACAGTGCAAGACTTTCCTCAGTGTATCACGAACATCTCTCCAAATCACTGAGACCTAATATACTCAACGCATTCAACAATGGTATTACAGCTGGAACACCACAAATGATGACTCCATATTTATAGTCCCCTTTGCCCTTTCTTTAAGTCAACTATTCTTTACTCTTTTGTGTGTTTACTAGCAGTAGCAGACTTATGACCAAATATGGACATCCATAGATGACCCTTCTATTTGGAGTAAACAATAGGATCAGAGTTTCTTCTCAGGACTACATACACCTGGGGGGTTATTTTGCAAGATGATTCAGAATGGTTAAATGCTGACCCTGACTTTGCTCTGAGGAAAGCCTACTACCACTCCCCTCAACCTAGTTAGTTACCATTGTTTTACTTTCTTCTCAAAATCTTGATTGAGGAAACATGGTTTAATTTAAAACCTAGAATTTACAACCTAGTTTTTTACCCCCAAGAGCTAGACAGGAATAAAAGTCATGGAAGATAAATACACTGAGTATTCAGAAAGTCTTTGAATTATCAATCCACGAAACTATAACTCCCCATGCTTCATATAATTCCTGCTTTAAAAAAGAAGTTTACAACATTTAATTTACGATATAGTGGGTCCTCAAATATCCCATAAAATATTAACCTTGGGTTATTGTCCACTGTAGTCTATAATACAAATTAGCTGTGATGGACTATGTTCCAAATAAAAGAGCCTCAATTACTGGGTGGTGGGGCACACCTTTAATCCCAGAGGCAAAGGAGTCTATGGTCAGTCTAATCTACAGCACTAGTTCCAGGACAGCAAAGATTACACCCTGTCTTACTCCCACAGAAAACAAAATCTAGCCCTAACTAGATTCATACTAACACTGTTCATAAAACAGATTTCCAAAACCCCAAGAAGCTGAAAATAGCAAACAAATGAAGAGGCCCCCACAAACCACTGTACCCCTAAATTCTTACTTCAAGATTACTTACATTTTATTTGCTTTCTCTGGAGTTTCAAATTCTTTCCACAAACTATCAACCTCTTGAAGTTTCTTCTCATTCAGAACCTGCAATAAACCAGTTTTCTTCAAAGGCAGTTTAGACATATACAACTATATTTTTTCTTTCTTTCTTTCTTCCTTCCTTTCTTCCTTCCTTCCTTCCTTCCTTCCTTTATGTGCCCTAGGCATGAAATAGCTTTGGCCACCAAGCCAGGCATCAAGCTAGGATGAACAAAGGACTGCCATCTGCTTTGCCCCTGACTGATATAAGAATAACACCACAAATCAGGTGTCTCTTTGCCCATTGCCAGGGGGCGACAACTATATTTTTCAACTCAAACAACTATTAACATAAAATATGGGGAGAAAAATGTTTCTCTTATTGAAATTAGCTAGTTTTCTTACAGAGCATAAGTCATAAGTGCTCCAAATTGTATTTTGTATATAACATTTTAAGAATACAGGCTCATCCCTTGAGTAGAGCAAAATATAGAAGTTATCCTATCATACAAAATTCTCAATCTGATTTTAAAGATTTATTTATTTTATTTATATGAGTATACTACAGCTGTCTTCAGGCACATCAGAACTGGGTATTGGATCTCTGTTGCAGCTGGTTGTGAGCCACCATGTAGTTGCTAGGAATTGAACTCAGGACTTCTGGAAGAGCACTCAGCGCTCTTAACCCCTGATCGACATCTCCAGCCTAAGTCTCAATTTCTAATTGTTCAGAGACTAACTATAGTCATTGCTCATCAACTGCCAAGTAAATAGTAGAGAATGACTCTGGAAGAGTTCACATTTTCTTCTAGCTAAAGAAAATATTAGAAGATAACAAAAGGATTAACAGAATTGTCATATTTGGGAGATTTTTGTCCCATTCTCTTATGCCTGCTGTTGGAGGTCAAGACTGTCCCCTAGAACTGGAGGTACAAATAATTGTGAGCCACCATGTAGTTGGGTGCGGGAAAGCTAAGTCCTCTGAAGAACAAGTACTCTTAGCCACTAAGGGATCTCTTCAGCCCCAAATTGTCATCATCCTTAAAACTAAAGTTAAAGCAGAAAGAAAGTGCAATAAAATCATGGTGATTAATAGTTATCCAAATTATTTACAAAACCTGTAGAGCAAAGAAAACTTTGGCTGTACCCAATCATGCCACCATATATCGTTTCTAAGCAGTAATTAGAACACTCACTGCCTGACCCAAACATGAAAAAAATCTGTAGCCAATACAACTGAAGGTTTTGGAATGTCTAGAAATTGAACCAAGGGCCACAAGTGCCAGGCAAATATTTTTACTATATCCCTAACCCTGTTTTCCTTTTATTTTATGACAAAATCTCATTAAATCACTTGCATAGGTCTGTCTTCACTTCCAGGAATTATAATTCATTAGTACGGGCATTAGTCTGTGCCAACAGGGCTTTCTCTCAAAATCTAATTCATATTCTATCATTTTGAAAGATCATGGAAAAAGGCAGCAACTAGTATTGTTGGGATTCACATAAAATATTCACCTTGCACAGTATGCAATTCCCTTCTCACAAACTGCAATCACTAGCACTAGATCTAGAATATGCCTCCAGTAATATAAATACCAAATAATTATAAACTGAAAATTTCAATACTCAACTTTCCAATAAAGTAATAACACAGCACATTTATCACAAAAACCATGGAACACTGGAGTATCCTAATAAGTAAATAATAGAATGCTCAGCACATAGACACTCACTCTACCTCATTGTTTCCACATCTCAGTAGCCCGCCATTGTTCAACGGTTTCCATGATAATAAAGTTGTAAGCTATTTCTTACAATGAGAAATGGCTCAGTGGCTAAAAGCATCCACTGCTCTTCCAGACACCTGGGTGCAAATCCACATGGCAGTTCACAATTGTCTGTAACTCCACTAACTGACGCCTTCACAGAGACACACGCAGGAAAAACACCAAAGCACATAAAATAAAGAAAATAAAAAACCACCAAAACCTTTCCCTATTTAAACAAGGGACACTAAAGTTTAATAGCAGCCACCTAGATTTCTCTGCATGTTTGTAATTATGAACTCCCTGGTTTATACAATCACATCAGGATAAGCCTCACATAGTCCAAACTGGAAATCGTGAACATGTCCCCAACTGTCTCACTTAAACAGAAACCCATCAATCCTGTTGCTAGCAGCCCAAATTTCTCCATTCAAGCAATCTCATTGAATTTAAAAACAAAAAACAAACAAACAAAAAGGACGTGACACTTCTAGGTATGGGAGGAGGTTTCATTGCAGATATGAGGGAAAGAATACAGCCAGAGGCATCTAGAATGGTCCAGGCTGAGCAGGGACAAGAGAGGAACAGAAAGACCAAGACCAAATCTGACGACCAAGAGACAGTTGTGGACAAAATGGCTGGGTTATATAGAAATCAGTTAAGCTGGGGAAGGGTTCTAGCCCAGTTACTGGGCTGAAGAATATACAGGGAGACTGGCGGCCAGTCAGACTTGCCGTTAATAGGCACCTCAGCCATTTGTCCTGAGTCCTAACATTCATATTGTCTAAATTAAACCACAGTATAACTTTCTCTTGTTCCTTCCTGTTATCATACAGTAAAATGTTTCGATAAAACAAATTACACCAGTCAGTACTCAAAACCTTCCAAACATGCCTGAAAGGACTCTGATCTTGGAAGCCAGCTTTAATCTTCTTAAATATAAATGGAATGTTAGGGGCCAGCCAAGCCTACACAGCGAGACCCTCCCTGAAAAATAAAAGCCCGTGGATGACGATGCACACCTTTAATTACAGCATTTGGGACAGAGGGAATTCCAGGGCAACTCGAGCAGCAGAGAAACCCGGTCTAGAAAAACACAAAATAAATAACTGGGGCTGGAGAGATGGCTCAGTGGTTAAGAGCACTGACTGCTCTTCCCGAGGTCCCGAATTCAATCCCCAGCAACCACATGGTGGCTCACAACCATCTGTAATGGGACCTGATGCCCTCTTCTGGTGTGTCATACATAAAGTAGTAAATGTTAAAGAATATAAAAAAATAACTGATCTTGAATTAGGGATGTAGCTGTGTGACAGGACGCTGGTCTAACATGTACACTTAGGTTCTATCCCCAACACCTTAAACATTTTTATTAAATGAACGTTTTATTATTACTTGTAAAAAAAGGGTCCTACCCATTTTTTAAACTGAGCAAATCTCTAAAGCAGAGGAGGGCGCCCTAAAGTCGGAGAAGCCACGTGTTCACTTGAAAAACCGGCTCTTGATTTTTCACATCCTTTCGGATCTAGGAACTTGAAAGACACTCAAATGTGTTCCGTTATTCCGTCTCTCCTTAAATCTTAACATGGATCTCTGTCTTTCCCACATAAGCCTTTTGGCTCAACAATTCCATCTCACCTACCTTAAAGATGGCGTAGCCAACGGACGTTTCAAATAGGACCAACATGGTGAGGCCAGATCCGGGCGCTACGCGGCTAACCGCGAGCCCTTACTCCACTGCAAAAGACTAACTTTCAGCTACTGAAGGCTCGCTAGGCCTCAGACGCTGGGAAGCGCAAACGCCTTTGCCTACCCGCGGGCGGGGAGACCACGTTGCCTAGACGTTCCACACCTCTCCGCATGGAGCAGCAAATACGAAAGTCTCCTTCTCCAAGGATTCTGGGATGTCAACGTCACTTCCGGTCGATTAATGCTGCAGAGCGTGAGATCATTTCCGGTTTTTTCCCGCCCACAGAGGAGACCGGAAGAAGGCGGTCTCAAGATATCGCGAGACTTTTGAAGTCCTGAACTGATTTTGAGAGCTGTCAGTTTACGCGATTATGTGAACAATAAGTTCTGTGTAATTTATTTATATATTTTATTATATACAATATATAAAGTACATGTGTATAATTTACAGCACATTATGCCACCTCCCGCCATGTAAAGGACATTTTATTTTAAAACAACGCAGAACACTTTCTTAATGAGGACTTGCATTCCTGTCCCATTAGTCAGTTCCAAGGGATCTGACACACCCTCTTCTAACCTCCTGGAAGCCGAGTTGTAGGCAATTGTGAGCCGTCACGTGGGTGCTGGGAACCCAACCAGGTCCTCTGCAAGGGAAGCAAACTTTTATAACCAGGAACATTTCCTGGTGGTTTTCCTCTCTGGTCAAACAAGTTTTTAGCCAAGATTTCTTCCATTTTTTAAAAAAAGATTTGTTTATTTATTTCATGTATGTGAGTACACTATCACTGTCTTCATGCACACCAGAAGAAGGCATCAGATCCCATTACGGATGGTTGTGAGCCACCACGTGGTTGCTGGGCCTTGAACTCAGCACCTCTGGAAGAACAGCCAGTACTCCTAACCGCTGAGCCATCTCTCCAGCCCCAAGATTTCTTTTTTTTTAAATCTTTGTGGTTTTTTTTTTTAAATATTTTATTTATTTATTATATATGAGTACACTGTAACTGTCTTCAGACACACCAGAAGAGGGCATCAGATCTCATTACAGATGGTTGTGAGCCACCATGTGGTTGCCGGGATTTGAACTCAGGACCTCGGGAAGAGCAGTCGGTGCTCTTAACCACTGAGCCATCTCTCCAGCCCCCAAGATTTCTTTTTTATAGCTATAAGTATAAATATTTTGAGGGGTTTTGTGTGTGTGTGTGTGTGTGTGTGTGTGTGTGTGTATGTGTGTGTGTGTGTGTGTGTGTGTGTGTGTGTGTGTGTGTGTTTAAGTGATCCCAAGGTATGAGTTTAAACATGTCTCAATGCAATTTCTTTTATGGAAACTTTCAGCCTTAGCGGCAGGGTTCATTTTAAGACAAAGTCTTATGTATCTCAGACTGGCCTCAAATTCACATGACCTTGCTCAAAAACAACTTGTTTATTTGTTTGCCACAGGGTCTCTATGTAGTCCTGTATGTCTTGTAACCATGTAGATCAGAGAAGTCTTGAACTCATAAAGGTCCACCCATCCCTACCTCCACAGTAGTGAGATTACAGGCAAATGCCACCACATTGACTTTATTGGTGCTGGGGATGGAACCCAAGGTTTGGTTCCATACATGTTAGGGGAGCACTTTACTAACTGAGCTGCCTCCCTAGCCTTTTGAATCATTGCCTTCCTGCCTCAGGCTTCAGAGTACTAAGATTGTGTATATATATATATATATATATATATATATATATATATATTTATAATGGATATATATATCCAGCCCCAGCTATGTATGTTTGAGGACTGGATTTAAATACCCCAGTTCTTCCACAAATCTAGTAGAACTTTGCTTGTTGCCTAGGCCTAAACATTAATTTTGTATCTATTGAAGACTATGGAAGATTAAATAACTTGATGTTCTGTAACAATTTCATAGTGTGAAGAGGAAAGTGTATGTTTGTTTGGACAGCAGGAAAGATAGACATGTAGGAAATAGACAGGGATTTCTAGGGTTGCAGGCAAGAGCGGAGTTGATCATAACTACAGTTAGACGTATCATATTTAGGGAGACAAGAGAAAGCAATAGGAGAGGAAGAGACCAACAGTTTAATGGGGTCAGAGAATAGCACAAAAATAGCTTGATTTGGGGAAAAGACATATAACTAGACGGATGAGCCGGAAACACCTTGTCTCTTTATATTTTTAACTCCAACTATTTTTATGTCTTGTGTCCTTAATATGAGTGTCATCATTTCCCAGAGAGTTCTACTTGCAGTCCATGCCTACCAGTGTCCAGATACTTTTGTGTTGTTATTAATCAAACAGATCTGATTAGGTAATTCTAAACATTTAAATAAAGGAATGCCTTCAGGAAGTAAAATTCTTTTCCTTCCGTCTAAACATTTTTATCTTTTTTTTTTTTCTAAAAGGAAAAGACACTTCTTATTGAATGAGAAATATCTGGCATTTTTCAGAATTTGTCCTTGAAAATTGCCACTTACACAACTCCCTCAATACTGTCCTTCAGAACTGTCTCAGATTTAGATTTGGATATTGGCCAACAATAATCGTCTGAAAATTCCCTCAAGTACTTTATTAACCAAAGTACTGAGTCAAGGAAAAATGGTACAAAGAAATATTAAAGGGAACATATAGGGGACTGGCAAGATGGCTCAATGGTTAAGAGGGGTTGCTGCTCTTCCAAGGGTTCAGAATTCAGCTCTCAATGCCCACAACTGTCTGTAAGTCCAGCTCTAGGGGATCCAATTTGCTCTTTTAACTTCCCTAGACACCCACGTATGTGTGGTAAACACACAAATAAAAATGATAAAATTTGAAAAACACAGAATATGGGAGATATTGGGTAATAGGATAATATGGGTATGAAGACTTACAGTTCTTTTTAAAGATTTATTAATTTTATGTATATAGTACACTGTAGCTGTCTGCAGACACACCAGAAGATCCCATTACAGATGCTTGTGAGCCACCATGTAGTGCTTGGAATTGAACACAGGACACCTCTGGAAGAGCAGTCAATGCTCTTAACCCCTTCAGCACCAGGACTTATAGTTTTAACCGATTAAAGACAATAAAAAACAAGGGGGTTGGGGATTTAGCTCAGTGGTAGAGCGCTTGCCTAGCAAGCACAAGGCCCTGGGTTCGGTCCCCAGCTCCGAAAAAAAAAAAAAAAAAAAACAAAAAAAACAAAGTGCAGGATATAAAGTGAATAAATAAATTAATGGAAAAGAAAAAAAAACAGTTCTCTTTGAAACCACAGTTCCATCTCTGTTCCAGCTAGAATGCAAGCTCCATTCAAGTTTGTCATCGACAGAGCTGGCCGACCGCTCAGCAGGTAAAGGCACCCTCACTACCTGAGTTAGATGTCAAGCACACATATGGTAGCAAAAGAGAATCGAGGTTTGCAGACTGTTCTCTGACCCCTTCTTCCAATGTAAGGCCTGATTATTATGGCTTAATCTGCCCTTTTTCCTTTGTTTATTTGTTTTGAGACAGTGTTTCTCTATGTAGAGGTGGCTGTCTTGGAATTTTCTCTATAGGCCAGTGCATCCTTGAACTCTCAGAGATCTCTTGCCTCATCTTCCCAAGTGCTGGCCTAAGGGCATGAGCCACCATGCCTGGCTGAATTGCTCTATTTATTAGAGTAAATCTTGTTTCTTACAAAGAATTGTATGAATGGGATTTTATTCATCTTTTGAACACAGAGTCTTACTGTGTAACCTAAGTTCATCTTGAATTCACAAGCCTTCTGATTAGCATCTTTGGTGCTAGCACCACAATTGTGTACCATGCCCAACACTGAGGGGCAGGGTTGTTGTTTTTTTTTTTTTTTTTAAATCAACGTAGGATTAATGGGTAATCATTGTTGCAATTAGGGAACAGTAATAGTGGTCAACTAACCATGTTCTCTCTCTCTCTCTCTCTCTCTCTCTCTCTCTCTCTCTCTCTCTCTCTCTCTCTCTCTCCACCCCTATCCCCAACCCCTTTCTGTAGGAGATGAAAATCCTATATAGATTTCCATATTCTAATATTGAGCTACATATATTCTCAGGCAACTATAGGGACTATAGTGACAATTTTGAAGTTTTCAGGTTTTTTTTTTTAAAGAAACACAGAAATATTATTGGAATATATTTTTGTTTTAATCCCAGGTGTGGGATATAGGACTGCTTCAGATTGTCCACAGCAAATGACTGTGATTTGCCTCATGCTCTAGTAGAAGTGTGATTTGCCAGCAGCAGATAGTTTCTGTGGATCTGTGACATTTGTAATTCTAGAGATTTTACAGAGGGTGTATAAATGCTAGGGCCCTGAGAGGTGGGGTGGGTTGTTTAGTTGGTTGTTCTTGGTTGCAGTTTGTTAAGTAGTCATACACAAAAAAGAAAGAAGAGGGGTTGGGGATTTAGCTCAGTGGTAGAGCGCTTGCCTAGCAAGTGCAAGGCCCTGGGTTCGATCCTCAGCTCCGGGAAAAAAAAAAAAAGAAAAGAAAGAAGAAATAAGATTTCCTGACAGTGAAGGTCAAACTTGTCCCAAGGAACTTTATGCCCCGAATTAACAGAATTATATCACCCCTCGCCTTCCCCTCTACCTTTTTCTCTTCTATCTAGTGTTAGAGGGTTGAAAGGGTAGATAAAGGGTGGAAGAAAAAAGAACCCGCAAAATAGCCTAAGTCCAGCTACAAGAAACCCTTTCAATTTAATGAAGATGTTAGGTGCTGGCAATGTTGGTGAATACCTCTAATCCCAGCATTTAGGATACGGGGCATGAAGATCAAGGATTTCAGCTTGGCTACGTGGTAAGTTTGAAGTCAGCCTAGGGAATACTTAATTTTAAGGAAGGTTTTGTATCCAGCCTGGGCTGAAATTCAAACTGTATTCCCAAACTAACTTCAATCTATCAAGTTGACCTTGACCTCTCAAGTGATGGATCGATCATAAATGCTGCTTTGTCTAGCAGGGGAAAATCTATCTATGGAAGCCAGAGAATATACCACTGTTTTCAACTTATTCTGTTCTAACTCGAAAAAGTGGAGAGAAAGAGATGGGGTATACATTTTAAAAGGCATTTAAGTGTTATTAGGGCAATGAGGATTTAGCAAGAAAAGATCTCAGAGATGGAAAACAACTCAGAGTTGTGGTCTAAATACAGTTGTTCTGTTGTCATGTAGCAGTCTAATCCCCAGAGCCTTAAACCAACGAGGTCGAGAAGTTACTGGTGTAACCTCATCCATCTTACTTAGGGTAAGGCCTTTGGGAAGCGATTAGAGTGGATAAGGAGAAACCTCCAACGTTGCATCCCGGTGACTTTCTAAGGAGAAGGATAGACACCTCAGAGGCACAGGAGTGACCATGCCAAGATGACAACTTAACCAAGAGACAAGAGAACCCCTTGCAAGAACTTGTGCTGTGCTGCTTGGATTTCATGACTCCCAGTTTTATTTTAGAAGTTTTTTAAAAGATAACATTTGTGTGTGTGTGTGTGTGTGTGTGTGTGTGTGTGTGTGTGTGTGTGTGTGGTGGGATTCCATGGCCCCCATCAGCAGAAGAATGACACAGAGACATAAATTTTATTGTAGCTTAGGCCTTACCTTACGCTACCTCCTAGCTAGCTCATCAAACTTAATTAACCCAAGTATACTAATCCACATTACCCCCCTCTCTTTTCTTTCCTCCCTCTTTCCCTCTCCTCCCTTCCTCACTCCCTCCCTGCCCCTTCTCTTTCTCCAATCCCAATCAAAAATTTTTCCACCTCTGCTTCAAGTTCATCTTCAATTATATCCTGAGCTCAAGGACAATACAGGCTCCAAGAGAGCCTACCTAGAAAACAAGAACAAGGGCAGGAGAGATGGCTCAGAGGTTAAGAGCACTGACTGCTCTTCCAGAGGTTCTGAGTTCAATTCCCAGCAACCACATGGTGGCTCACAGCCATCTGTAATGGGATCAGATACCTTCTTCTGGTGTCTGAAGACCGCTACAGTGTACTTACATATAATAAATAAAATAAATCTTAAACAAAACAAAACCAAGAACAAGTGGAGCCTCCCAGAGATCCCCTCTTAGCCAGGAAGTCATGCCTTCCCTTTCCTGCCTAGCTATTGGTCGACAGATCTTTATTAAACCAATCATTGGGTGAGGAAGATGATGAACCATAGGAATAAGCATACAGAAATTCAGTCAGTACTCAGTTCCCTGCTGGTACAGAATTAACAATTGAATAATACAAAGACAACTTTCACACAGTGCACCCCAGTGTGTGTGTGTGTGTGTGTGTGTGTGTGTGTGTGTGTGTGTGTGTGTGTACATAGCCATGAGTATCTAGTTCCACAGCAGCTCAATCACACCCTTAACGCTCAACACCACGGGATCCTATGTCTTCTGACCTTGGAAGGTGTCCCACATGTGGGGCAGAGACATAGGCTAGCATATATAATTTAAACATATAAAATTAAAAAACGAGGGAAGATGCAGAGATGTTAGCACTCCATTCTCCCAACTTCTCAGCCAGTTCTGTTTCATACATATTCTAAAAAATCACTAGGGCTTGGTAGAGTTTCCTTACCTCTCCTTCCTCCCCTTCATCCTCATCGTCATCTTCTTCACCTTCGTCCTCGTCTCCTTCTTCATCAATGTCTTCCAACCCTTCCTCCTCTTCGTCGTCGTCATCGTCATCCTCTGCCTCTCCTTCTTCATCATCCATATCGGGAACCTGGAAATGACAGGCGGTGTTGTTTTTTCTGAACTCACTGTGGATACATCACCTCCCTCAAGCCACTCAACATTAACTCACCAAATAGTACTGCAAAGGATTTGGCCAAATATCATCTTTGATGACCTCTCCTAACTCGTCAGCACCTGCGTCAGAGTGGTCAGTAAACCAGGTAAAGAAGCTCTCTGGCTCTTCATGCTGTCTCTTCCTGCTGGCCTTATTCTGCGTTTGACTTGAGCGTTTTGTCAAATCCTAAATGAAAACATGAACACTATTTGCTCCCCATCATACCCCAACCCCACATCAAGTACAACAGAGACCAGTAAAGAAGATCACACTACTAAGAACAATGATAAAATGTGCACTAGGTAAAGTCTTGTAAACTGCTTTCCCAGGACACATCTACCAACTGACTTCATAAAATGACTTCCTACCTAAATCAAGAAACCAAACCTATGTATCCAAAAAATGGAGACTGAAAAACCTGAGCGGGCAACACTGACTGCACATGAAAGCAAACTGATCACTGCACTCCTGGGCACCCTGGAATCTAAGGCACTGCACACCCGTCAGGAGGTCCAGGTAAGCCATGATATACAAAATACCTTTCCAGATTTCCATTTGATTTCGGTGGACTTTGAAGATGGGTCACCACTCTCATTCAGATGAAATTCTTTGGAGAGAACTTTATTTTCAAAGTAAGGATTTTCATCAAAATACTGTAAAAGATCAAAAGATGAGAAATCAATACACCGCTTCCACACCAAGGCACATGCTCATTGTTAGTGGCAAGCAGGATGTTAGGTACTTACAAAATCTATTCTGTAACCTGATTTAATGTCTTCAAATTCTGTCACTTCAACTCTGGTCAAATAGTGCAGGGCCTCCTCGTCTTCCTCCCCAAGCAGTGCAGACACTAGAGAAGCAACTCAGTTCAAGTTTGAATGATCTTTTTAATGTTTTAAAACTCAGTGAAAAACTTTCAGCTTTGCTATTTCCACTAAACCCATCAACTGCAAGACTGTTCTTGTCTGACTGTAGCTCTGTGATGTTAACTGCCCCCCAGAGCTCCCCCAAACTCCAGGACCCACGCCCTGGCAAACTTCAGCAGCACTGGCCCCCCACATACCTTGTGGATGGTTGACAAATGTTGTTACCCAAAAATTTGGGATTTTGGCGATCAATTCTGACCTCTTCTGAAAAAATGGTTGGCGGAGTTTGTTATATTTTTGTTCTACTTTCAAAATTTCCTCACTGGCTTGTTCATTAAGTCTGAAACAAACAAAGATGAGAATCAAAACCTACCATGGTAAAAACCGTAAGGCCCAATACCCGACTGATACAGGCTGGTCACGCTGTTTTCTTACTCCCCTTACCAAGCACCTGCTGCCCTGCGGCCCAGTCCTCTCTGGAAACTAAAAACATTGAGCCAACCAACGCAGCTCATCTCCAGTATCTGCAACATTGCATTTCAGTATACTGTACTTCCCAGGCTATGACTGTGTCCCCAGTAGCAGAAAGTGTAAGGGAAGGGTAATTAAGAAATAAGCAACACTGTTGCTATACTACTCTTCAAAAGGCAGGCAGCAGCCACACAATTCTGTAACTTCTTAAAGTATACCCAGCTTACTTAACCCAGGAATTATAATAGCCAGACTGAGAAACTGGAATTAATGAGTGTGTTCACCAAAACCTTCCTGTAGCTAACTGGTGGCCAATCAGTTTCGTGAGAACTTCCATAACATGAATTCAATGTATTTTACCTGTCTATTTCATTTTGTACTTCATCAATATGTTCAATTGCTTCTTGCTGTTCTTTTTCTGAAAAACAAAAGGGAACATAAGACTCAATACTAATTACAAACTACACTTCCTGATACTAGGATGGGAACTACAACAGTAAAGCTGTAGAAATGTGCTTACTACAAAGCATGCTCCCCACGTGCTCAAGCCTGCAGTTGACAAATTACCTTCTCATTACCCTACCATTCACAAATTAAGGAATCTACTCCACTACCTCGGGAAAATGCTTCTTCACTGGATCACTTTTTAAAGTTTTACAAAGGTCCAATCATTGGCCTTCATTATGAGAAGTGGACAAGAGGCTTAGCCTCATTCAAAAATTCTTCATGTTTATTACTACTAATCACATACATTTCCAAGAGAATGGTGCCAGCTGCTAACAGTGTGGAAACTAATCCATGGTCGTAATACAAATTAGGATACTACCAACTGGTACAACCGCTTTAAAAAAATATAATAAAAGCCCCAGTGCTTCAACTTATTATGATTATCAACATACACCGAAAAAGACCAGTTTAGTCACCAAACTACCACAGTCGTCTTTACAGACTTAGAATGAAAACCTGATTCCAACCTGACCTTACTCTTCCAACCCATTCTTGATGATTGGTCATCGTACACGGCCGTGCAGGATTTCTGAACACTTTCTGAGAAAACCCCACTCAAAAACTAGAAGGCATAAAGAGAGGAGGTGTGCTCTTATTTCGTGCCCTTTTGTCCGAGGAGGGTTGTGAAGGCTTTTTACAAAGCCAAGTGGGCGTGAAGGGGCCCGATCGCGCGGCTCATTTCCGGTAACTAGCCCGGAGTCTGGAGCTGTCCTGGGCTCGAAACGACCCTCCAGGCGAGGGCTAGGCGTCCTAAAGGCCCTTGAAGCCCCTGCATTGCACGGCCTCCAGGCCAGATTCCTCACATCCCCGGCGCGCCCGAGTGTGGCTGCCCCACGTGGGGTGTGCAACCCGCGCAGCCTGGAGCATCCTCCCGCCGGCTCCGCGCCCCTACCCGGCCCCAGACCCCGGTTCCCGGTCCCGCCGTGGTGCCGGCTCCGGGCGGGAAGCAGGGCAACGCGAGAGGCCGAGCCGCAAGGCTGCGTCCGGCCGCACCATGTGGCGGCGGCGGCGGCTGATGGGAGCGAGGCATCATGGCGGAGCACAATAAAGAGAGGCTTCTCGGGAGGGAGGGAGGGGGAGGAGAGCGCGGGCGGGGGGAAGGGGGGGTCTCGCCCGCCGCGCAGGCCGCAGCGCCCCCGCTTCGGCCGTACCGCTCGCCGCCACGGCGCCACCCCGGCCCCCGGTCCTGGGCCGCACAAAAAGGCGCCGGCTCCGCGGCCCCTGCGCGCCCCTGCAGCCCCCGCGGCCCGGGCCGAAAGATGGCGGCGCGGCCGGGCCCCCGCCGCGCCCGGTCCTCACCTGAGGTCTCGTCGGCCCCGTCGTGATTGGAGTTGAGCTCCTTTTTACTGGCTTTGGCCGTCGGCGCAGACATGGTGCCCTCCGTGGTCGGGGCGGGGAGCGGGGAGGGGGAGCGAAGGGACGGCCAAGGGGGCGGCCAGCGGCTTCCCCTCACGCCACACGCGCGGCGCCCGCTTGCTCCGGCCGCCTCCTCCCGGCGCTCACTTGCTTGCCCTCCCCCTGGCTGCCTGGCACTGCCCGCGGGGCCTGACGCCGAGGCAGGCCCGGGCGCGTTGTGGCGAGCCCCCGGCCGGGGCTCTCACTGAAGGCGGGGAGGCGGCGGCGGCTCGGCTGGGCTCCTCGACTCGCGCCCTGCGCTCCGGCTCGCTTCTCGATTGCCCTGAGCCGCCTCCTCCTCCTCCACCTCCTCCTCCACCACCTCCTCCTCTTCGCGGCGAGGGGCAGTCCGCAGAGCGCAGGCGCGCCAGGCCTGCGCAAGTCCCACCCCCGGCCGGAGAAGCTCGCGCCGTGCAGCGATTGGCCGGGGCCGCGGGCCAGGGGGCGGGGCCGTGGCGGGTGGCGGCGGCGGTGGTGGGGACACTGGGGCCTGGACGAGAGGCGGGAGGAAGCGGCTCAGCGACGCATGGTCCGGCCACCGCGCGGTGCTCCCCTCCCCCGCTCTCCCCTTCTCCAGCCGACCCGGGACATTCGCGCGTCGCGCGGTGACTTGAGAGGCGGGGCCTCCTTTCCCCAGTACCCGCGCATCACGTGGTGGCTGAGCGGCTTCCCTTTGCGGGGCGGCCGGGGGCTCCGGAGAGGGGGAGCGCGCAGCCCCTCTAAAGTACAGGCCTTAGGAGTACCCTGGCTACACTCAGGGCCCGAGTTCTGCACCCCGGGCACCTTCGTCTTTTTCTAGATGTAGAAGCTGTGGACCCACTCAAAACTCTAGACTGATAGCCAAAGCCACATGCACGCAGTTCATGTATCCAGTCTACTCGCAGGGCCCTGTTGTATGCGTGGGCCAAATCAAGCCTCTGCCCTCGGTTCTGAATTTTTAAAAAATCTGTCATAGATTCACACTCAAACAGAACCACACTAAATGTTTAAGTCCTCTGAATGTAAAAAGGACCTTTCTGCCACAGGTCCTTCGGCTTAACTTTGTACTAGGTATCCTGATCTCAGCGGTGAAGGAAGCACATTTTTGGTGGTGACAAATGGGGAAATGTTTAAGGCTTCTTAAACATCAAAGGCTAAAACAGCAAAAACCAACTTTAGATTTTAAAAGCCCGTAAGCACTATGTCGGAGGGAGCTTTTCAGATTAAACACTTTTTCAGGACATGAAAAGATAGCAGTTCCCTGTCCACCAGGATCCCAGCACGTGGTCCTGAAAATGCCAGAAAGCTCTCTACCTGGGAGCTCCATCGCTTGCTTGCTTGCTTGGACCATGCATATTCCAGCATTCAGCTCTTATACAGAAAGCAATACGGCTTTAAGCCAAGACATTCATGGTGGGCAGACAGTAAATGTAAATGTAAAATACACACATACATACAGTTCATGGTAAAAGAATACAAATGTGTTAGTGCAAGTTTCAATCTGACCTCCAGAAAATTCAGCTAGACCTTCCTGGTGCTCAACCCGTGAATTAATTGCATTCATCTGTTGCAATCAGTAAGCTGAAACCTGGCGACGGCCTCTAAGGACCTCTTACCCGCACAGCTCCCAAGCACAGGGACCTCCAACACATGCAACTGTGGACAGGACAGGCTCCTTAAAGAGGGAAGGGTCTGACAAAAAGCAGAGCAATGACTTGGTGATTCTAACATTTGCTAAACCTCAGGTGTTACTTTCACCATGAATGTTTCCTGATAGTCCTTTGAGGTCCTGGCACAGTTGCTAAGAAATTCCAAAACCAAAACAAGGCAAGTAAGGACATAGACTGAAGCAAAGGCCAGCCTGGGCTACACTGTGCAACAGTGTCTCAAAATGGTAGCAATAGAAGCCCCCCCACACCAAATCACCAGGGTAGTCTGCTGCCTTTGGCTGTATTTTCATAAGATACAAAGTAACTTTTACAGATAATTGGTCTTAGGCTAAACTGGAAACAGAAGGTAGTAGGGCTTGGATCCTAAGAGGCAAGTCTCTATCATTCTGCCACGCCCCCTGCCTCAAACTCTTAAGACAAGATACTAAGTGTACTTTACAGATAAACTGAACCGGAGGTAATGGGAATGGACCCCCAGGTCTAGTCCTGCTTAACTGCTTGCTATCTACCAGGCAGCCAGTCTCCCGGCCCCACCCGCAACTGAACTTTACAAGAACCAACATAAATCATTTTTTGGAGGGGGGCTGGAACTAGATAAGGATGGTCTTGAACATGCGCTCTTACCTCCTAAAACCCCTTAATATCTTAAATATGGCTTAGAGACATCAAGACTTGGCACACATCCACGGGAAAAAAAACAAAATAACCGACCAAGAAGGTTTGTTTCTTTCCCTTTGCATTACACACATAAAACATTTTTTTTTTCTTCGGAGCTGGGGACCGAACCCAGGGCCTTGTGCTTGCTAGGCAAGCGCTCTACCACTGAGCTAAATCCCCAACCCCACACATAAAACATTTTTTTTTTTTTGGTTCTTTTTTTTCGGAGCTGGGGACCGAACCCAGGGCCTTGCGCTTCCTAGGCAAGCGCTCTACCACTGAGCTAAATCCCCAACCCCACATAAAACATTTTTAAAGTTATTTTTTACACATAAGAATGTTTTTGTAAATGTTTATAAGTGTGCCAAGTGCAAGGAAGGCCAGAAGAGGATCCTCCTGGATCTGAAGCTACAGGTGGTTGTGAGCCACCATGGTGGTGCTGGAAACTAGATCCAGGTCCATGGCAAGGCCAATGTGCTCTTAAGCACTTAACCACCTCTCCAATCTCTTTCCTTTTTGTACCTACAAGCCAGACCTAGACACACTGACTTCTTGGGCCACTCCCAGGTAGAAAGAAGCTTGCTCTGAAAACTGAAGATTTTTCAACCACACCGTCTGATCCAAGGGTTGGTGCTAGTGACCACGGCAAGCATCGAACCAAGTGCCTGCTCTACAGAAGACCCACGGGGCATTCCACTGATTGGGTTATGAACTTCGCAAGATGAATGCAAGAGGCATGCTAGGAAAGGGAAAATGAAGCAGAAAGGCAAGAGGTACTGTAAACGTGGAAGAGGCCCGGGCATGGGCGCATCCAGGAAGCCACCAGGCACTGCATTCTCCATACCAGTGTCAGGAAAGGCTGGCTACAGTGCCTGACAGGTCAACCTGTGACCACTGAGCACGTTTAGGAGGACCTTGGTGGTACCCTCCCATCCCTTGTGGCTTACCTATTTCTGCCAGCAAACTAAACGAACACCAGAAAGGTTCGCTCACATTTTGCTTCTAACAAAAGGGAAAGGATTTACCACAGCATTTTGCTTACCCCTAAGTCTCAGCAAGCTGTAAGAAAAAGCTAGGGTGTTTGCTGAGTGTACTCACTGCATGTTCCGGGCTCCAGAGCCTCGAGCATGGTGGTGCTAGCCAATAATCCCAGCTCTGGATCAGAAAGTACAAGGTCTCATCCTCACTGGCAAATTTGAGGCCAGCGTGAACTATCCTACCGTTAAAAAAGAAAACTCTGGGTGTGGCGGTGCCTTTAATCCCAGCAAGTTGAAAGCTGAGTACCAGGACAGCCAGGGTTACACATCGAGACCCTGTCTTTACCACTTGGGGACATAGGGGAGGTCTTTGCCTGCCATTTAAAAACTAAGAACAAACAAGTCCACAGAAGTGCAGAGATACCGTCTCCACTCGATGCCTAGTGTTCCTTCCACCCGTGCCTCTAGACGTCTGTCAAATCCTTACTTCTCCTGTTTCCCTGCCCCGTACCAGACCCAAGCCACGCGGGAAACACCACACCACGACTCGAAACTGTGCGTAAGTAACGCAGACCTCTCGGTCAACAGAGGAAAGCGAAAAGTGCACGCTGGCACGAAAACCACTATCTGAACGTAAAACGAGAAAAGTGCTAGGATGGGGCGATTCTGGGTGCGGCCAGCAGCGCTTCAGATAAGGAGCGCTTAGGCTCAGAGCGAGAAGCTGGAAAGCGACTCCCCCCCCACTCCGCCTCAAACACGAGTTTCTAGCACAGGGCAAGCACAGGGCAAGTCGGTGTCCAGGCTCGGAGGTGAGAAAAGCAACTCCAGGCCTTTAGGCCACGCCACCCCAGGGGGAACCCGGAGAGGTGGGTGGGAGCCAGTGGGCAGGGTCTCGGGTACCGGAAGTCTTAGTTTGTACCTGGAGGGCGACGGAGAGGCTAGGTTTTAAGTCTAGGAGACAACCACGTGACTAGCTCTTTGCTCGGGCAGGATGGGAGAAGGAAGCAGGGAGCTACACGAGGTGGCAGTAATTCAGGCCAGAGTTGTGGGCCGGCGGCTTCAGCAACAGGGAGACGATCAGAGCGGGCTTGAAATCTCCAGGACTCGGGGTTGGAGGGGTGGGGAGGCCTCGAGCTGCTGCATTTACAGGGACAGAAGCCCCATTTGAGAGTTTGGGGGCTGGGAAAGGCAAGCTGGGTCCCACGTGGTGTCCCGGACCGGAGGAAGTCCCCTGTGCACGGGTCTCCCAGTTCCGCGCTTTTTTGCTCCTATCTCCCACATCAGCTTCATTCCCCGCCGCCCCGGCAGGAAAGCTTTCACGAGTGTTTGTGAGGGTCTCATCTCCAGAGGGATTTGGGGAGGTGGGGGGGGCAGAAAAAGACAACCACAGACTCGATCACCAAGGAAACGCAATGGAGGAACTTACCTCCCTTCGGCAGGCCGGGAGAGGCCGACTTGTCCTCCAGCTTCGGGGCAGCAACGGGTCTGGGTTTCTTGGGCTGAGGCAGGATCGCAGATTGCCGCTTCGGGGCCATGGCGCGAGGGAGGTGGCCAGGAGACGGAGGCCAGAGCACTGATGTTCGCAGTAGGAGGAAACTCGCAGGAACTGAGGCGGCCTCAGGTGCGGGAGATTTAAGTCGGCCTCGCAGCCGCCCTGCCCTCGGGGGATATTTACATGACAGTGGGACACACACCCCCACGCCCCTTCTCCCAGCCTCCTCGCCCTCCCTCCAATCAGCAGAAAGTTCTTTGAGTTGCTCACGGCGGGGGCTTCCCGGCGTTGGAGGAGGGGGCGGCTCCCGCGGGTGCGGCGCGGGGCTGCCTTTGAACCCCGGGTTGCACTGGAAAGCCTGTGGCTGGTGGCCTGCCCTCCCCCAGAACTCCTGCGTTACACTGCCCGGCCCTCATCAGGAGTTCTTCCTCTTTCTCTTCTCCCTCCACCCCCAGTGTGCTGCCCGGAAGACTTAATACGTGCTGTCGCCTCACCTCAGCCTGGAACATTCTTTTCACTCTTCCCAACCCCCAACTCAACTCGTGAGTTTGGCTAGACTCCTTCCCAGCCTGCAGATCGCCACTTGGAGCGACAGATAAATGTTGGAAGAACAGGGATTCCCAGGCGAAAATTACAAAAGTCGCGGTGGGGGAGGGGAGGGAAGACTTGGCTCACTCATTCCATCTATTCAAAAGGGCTTGTGTCAGAGAAGTTAAATGCGCTGGCTCAGCCTGTACCTTGTTTTGTTTTGTTTTGTTTGTTTTTTAAGCCAGGGTTTCTCTGTGTAGCCCTGGCTGTCCTGGAACTTACTTTATATATAGACCAAGCTGGTCTTGAACTCTAGAATTCCGCCTGCCTCTGTCTCCCAGAGTTGGAGAGGGAGGATTAAAGGCGCACATCACCACCACCTTTTAGCCTGTAATCTTAGCCTTCTGAAGTCGAGGTCGGAGGATCGCAGGTATCAGACCAAGCTGGACTACATTGCAAACTCTGTCCCAAGAAAAACTAAGAGAAAAAATGAAATAAAATAAAAAATGTGTATGTGTTGCTGGGGTTGGAACCAAGGCCTCCAGCACGCTAACACTTTCAAGCTACACCTCGCTCCTGCGTACCTGTGTGTCACATACCCCGGTAATAAGAGACAAATATGGAGGGCTGGAGAGAAGGCTTAGCGGTTAAGAGTACTGACTCTTCTTCCAGAGGTCCTGAGTTCAAATTCCAGCAACCACGTGGTGGCTCACAACCATCTATAACAGGATCTGATGCCCTGTTCTGACAGCTACAGTGTAGTTACATATAATAAATAAATAAATAAATAAATAAATAAATAAAACAAATATGGAGAATGTAGTTCAACAGTAGAGCATATGCCCACAAATTAAAAAGCACCTCAAAAAAAAATAAGAAAAGAAGAAGAGGAGGAGAAGCAGCTGGGCAGATGAGATGGCCCAGCAGGTAAAAGCTCCTACTGTCAAGTCTGAGAACCTAAGTTCGAGCCCCGTTTCTGCAAGTAATCCTTTGACTCTTGTACTGCCACACATAAACACGGGGGTACACACACTTTACATTCACAGAAACTTTTTTTTTTCGGAGCTGGGGACCGAACCCAAGGCCTTGCGCTTGCTAGGCAAGCAATCGCTCTACCACTGAGCTAAATCCCCAACCCCTCACAGAAACATTTTTTTTTTTTTTGTTCTTTTTTCCGGAGCTGGGGACCAAACCCAGGGCCTTGCGCTTTCTAGGCAAGCACTCTCCCACTGAGCTAAATCCCCAACCCCTGGTGGCACTCACTTTTTTTTTTTTTTTTTTATTTATTCATTTTATATATAGATGAGTACACTGTCACTGTCTTCAGACACACCAGAAGAAGGCATCGGATCCCATTACAGATGGTTGTGAGCCACCATGTGGCGATTTGAACTCATGACCTTTGAAGAGCAGTCAAATCTTTAACCCTGAGCCATCTCTAGCCCCAAAACATTTTTAAAAGAGGTGTTTTTCTAGCCAGGTGGTGGTGGCAAACGCCTTTAATCCTGGAACTCTGGAGGCAGAAGCAGGCAGATCTCTGAGTTCACAGCCTGGTCTACAGAGTGAGTTCCAGAACAGCCAAAACTACACAGAGAAATCCTGTCTTGAAAAAACAAGAATAAATAAATAAATAGGATTTATTTTTTCTTCTATGACACAGTTTTACTGTATAATCGTGCCTGCCTGGAGCTCACTGTGTAGAACAAGCCGGCCTTGAATTTATGATATCTGCCTGCCTCTGGAGTGCTGAGATTAAAAGCCTGTGCCAGCAAGCCCTGGCCCAAAACAAATTTTTAAAATGTAGTTGAAGCCAGGCATGATGGCACAGGCCTTTCACATGAAGGTAGAGGCAGGTGGATCTCTGAGTTCCAGGCCAAAGAAACAACCTGAGACCAGGGCTGAAAACAAGAAGAGGGGGAGGGGCTTAGCGTGGCTCAGAGATTAAAGGACACTTGTTGCTATTTCCGGGATGGCAGGTTCCATTCCGAGCACCCACTTGAGGGCTCACAACTGTCTTTAACTTTACTTGCAGGGGTTCTGACAGGTTTTTCTGGCCTCCCAGGGCAACAGATGTATAAAAACATAGACATTCATACAGACAAAACACCCGTGCATGGGAAATAAAAAATAAATACTTTTTTAAAAAAAAGTAATGTGTAGCCAAGGCCAAGCACTTGGGAATATGACAGGAAGAATGGGGGTCCAAAATCATCCTTGAAAAAGAAATATATATATTTTTTCACAAAAATATATATATATCTATTTTTCACAAATTTGAAGCCAGCAGCCTGAACTACACACTAATAAGTTAATTAATTAATTAATTAATTAATTAATTAATGAAACAAGCAATAAACCTTGTAACAATCCTGAAAGTTTTTCAACTGAAGGGAAGGAAGAAATTCTCAGCCCATGGGAGGTTGGTACAACCACTGTGGAAAACCGTGCTAGGTCCAGAGAGCCTAGAGATGAGCACAGTCTGCAGATACCTAGCAACTACTCTTGGCTGTGTCTCCAACAGTCATAGAAGCACCTACATGCTTGAGAAAGCTTGGCCCTCTGGGACTCCTCGTAATCCACCGGAGCCGTAAGAAACTAAAGTTTTTGCAAGAAGATAGAAGAGCTAATGTTGAATGAACTATAAGAGACACAAATGTTGAATGAAATACAAGAGATAAAATAGGAAATGGTGGGATCTCCTCTGCATAAGACAGAGAACGAGGCCAGGCCTGATGGGTCACATTGGTGATCAGCGGGCCCAGAAGGAGCCAGCCTGGGATACAGAAAAGGGGAGGAGATGGCAGGATAAACACACCTACCTGGTTGCTTGGGTTTGATCTCTAAGACATAGAGAGTGGAAGGAGATAACTGCAACCATATGACTCATGTGTCCATTCATATAGACACGATGACTAGATAAATGTAAAGTAAACAGAATAAATGTAATTTACAAAGTGTAGGGCTGGAGAGATGGCCCAGGGCTCAAGAGCACTGATTGATCTTCCAGGGTTCTCAGGTTCAGTTCCTAGCACTCCCTTGGTTCTTCTCCATCATGTGACATCTGTACGCCCCTGTCCAGGGGATGCGCATCTACTGGCCTCCAGGGGCACTGGGCACACGATTGGGAAACAAACATGCATGTGGTCAAAACATTCATACACATACATGTGGTCAAAACATTCAAACACATACAGGATAAAAATCACTGAAAAAAAAAAAATTTTTTTTTCGGAGCTGAGGACCGAACCCAAGGCCTTGCACTTGCTAGGCAAGCGCTCTACCACTGAGCTAAATCCCCAACCCCGAGATTATTTTAAAATATTTATCTTATGTGTACGCCTGTGCACACCCATTTGTGTATTGTGTGCATGTGCACCACATATCTTCCGAGGCCCTCAGAGGCCAGAGGGGGCATTGGATCTCCTACAGCCAATGTTGTAGTCACCTCTCAAATACTAGGAACCAAGCCTTGCTTTCCTCAAGAGCAGTAAGCTTTAAAGACTGAGCCATCTCTCCAGCCACATACTTAAAATATACAGCATCCTTCAGCTTGAAAGCATGTCTCAGACAGTAGGGTACTAACCTAACCAAGCACAAAGCCCAGGTTCCATTATCAGCACCACAGAAATTTTGCCTAGGCTTACACACCTGTAATCCCAACCCTAAGGAGGTAGAGGCAAAAAGCTCAGTATTTCAAGGTCATCCTTGACTCCAGAGGGAGTTCAAAGCCAGCCTGGGACACAGGAGAACCTGTTTTTGTTTCTGTTTTGTTTCTTAAAGATTTACTTATTTTACTTATGTGAGCACACTGTCGCTATCTTCTAACACACGGGAAGAGGGCATCAGATCCCATTACAGATAGTTGTGAGCCACCATGTGGTTGCTGGGAATTGAACTCAGGACCTCTGGAAGAGCATCCGGTACTCTTAACCACTGAGCCATCTCTCCAGCCCCCAGACCCTATCTCAATAAATATAAAAAGATCTGGGTAGTGGTGGTGCACGCCTTTAATCCCAGCACTTGGGGGCAGAGGCAGATGGATCTCTGAGTTAGAGGCCAGCATGGTCTGTAGAGTGACTTCCAAGACAGCCAGAAATACATAAAGAAATACTGTCTGGTCGACACCTCTGTCTCCTGTGTGGGATATGTGTCGGCCTGGAGATCTCCGTAATAGGTCTCCATAATAAACCTCGCCTTTGCATATATTAAAAAAGAAAGAAAGAAAGAAAGAAAGAAAGAAAGAAAGAAAGAAAGACTGTCTGGAATAAAAAAAAGGTTTAATAATTAACAAAAACAGCGACCTGCTAGTTGGTTCTATAGATTAAAAAAAAAAAAAAAAAGCTGCATAATGACCTGAATTACATCCCTGAACTTCGGTAAAAATGGAAAGTAAGATCTGACTCCGAAGGCTGATGGGATGGCTCAGTGGTTAAGAAGAATGACCTGGGGTTGGGGATTTAGCTCAGTGGTGAGCTTGCCTCAGGAAAGCGCAAGGCCCTGGTTCTGGTCCCCAGCTCCGAAAAAATAGAAAAAAAAAAAAAAAAAAAAAAAAAAAAAAAAAGAAGAATGACCTGGGGGCGGGGGGGGGAGTTGGGGATTTAGCTCAGTGGTAGAGCGCTTGCCTAGCAGGTACAAGACCCTGGGTTCGGTCCCCAGCTCCAAAAAAAGAAAAAAGGAAAAGGAAAAAAAAAAAAAGAAGAAGAAGAAGAATGACAGGGCTGGAGAGATGGCTCAGTGGTTAAGAGCATTAACTGCTCTTCCAGAGGTCCTGAGTTCAATTCCCAGCAACCACATGGTGGCTCACAACCATCTGTAATGGGATCCAATGCCCTCTTCTGGTGTGTCTGAAAACAGCCCCAGTGTACTTATATAAATAAAATAAATAAGTCTTTAAAAAAAGAAGGAGACTGACTTTTCTTCTAGAGGTCCTGAGTTCAATTCCCGCAACCACATGGTGGCTCAGGACCTTCTGTTAGGGTTATAGGATCTGATGCCTTCTGGCGTAGCTGAAGACAGCTACAGTGTATACACATATACATAAAAATAAGTAAATAAATCTTTTTTTTAAAAAAAAACTGACTTGGAAAATTCTCTTCTGTCTGTTACATGCACAGGTGCCCATTTCTCCCCTCCCCCAATAATGATAACAACAGCAATAGTAACAACAGTAACAATAATAAGTAAAGCCAGGAAAGGAGAAATACAGGAAGGGAAGGGAAGCAGCAAAGGCCGAAGTCACACATCCAGCTTCTCCCAGTCCCTTCCTCCCCAGCTCCCACATCTTACCTTCCTGGATATCCAGTGGTTGTTACTAAGCAACAGAGACAACTTGACTCATTCCTCTCCAGAAAGGACTGCAGATGTCGGTGGGGTGCAAAGTGAACGGCCTCCTGCTACCCCACCTAACAGTTGGCTGGCTCTGAGAGGGCCAGATGTTCTGTGTCCCTGAGCTAGGAGTCCCCGATCCAGGTGACCTGAACCACCACCCCACAGGCAGTACCTGGTGCATGAACGTGAGCGTGCAGTCATAATAAATGAAAATGTAAGAAATAAAGTAAAAATCAGGCAAATCAATAACTAAAGCTTTCTGGTCAGTTGTCCTGTTGCCTCTTGTAGTACCCAAGTATTTGTCTCAGAACCTGGCCCTGTTCCCCGAGCCTTGCCCTTGCTGGGTGGAAAACAGTAACTCAGCTGGGTGCAAGCTCACGGGTGGATTCTCAGTGGGGAAGGGTGATCTGGGAAGATTCTGCCAACTCAGGGACAGCCTGGACTGCAGAAGAGCCTGCCTGAAAAACCAAAAACAAACCAACAAAAGCTGCCCAGTGGTTGAGCGTCTGTTCTGATCTTCCAGGGGAACCAAGTCCCAACCACCAGGGCAGGCAGCAGCAGCAGGGGATCCAGTGCTTCCGGTTTCTTATGCATCTGCGTTCGTGAACACATAACCCTCCACAGCCATAAACACGTGCAAATAAATATGCCGTTTTTAACTTAATTTACTTGTTCAGACCAGGTCTTTCTGTGTATGTTTGCTGGCCCGGAACTGAAGTCATTATGTAGAGCAGGCTGGACTCGAATTCGCAAAGATGCACTTGTCCAATCTCAAAACTCAATCTTTATAAACAAAACAAAACAGGCTGGGCATGGTGGGACACGCCCTAAATCACAGAAGCAGGTGGATCTCAGAGTTTGAGGCTAACCTGATCTACAAAACAAGTTCCAGGGCATCCAGGGCTACACAGAGAAACCTTGTTCTGAAAAGCATATGTACGTACATACATACATACATACATACATACATACATACATACATACGTCAATCAATCAGTAAACAAGTAAATAAATATATAAATACTTTTTCTGTCTCTTTGGTGTCCTTTGTGCAACCAGGGTGCTCATTCCTGGGACAGACTATGTCTACATTGAGCATTCCTTAGCTGCTTGTACTTCCCTGACTGACCAGGGCCCCTTGAGGTTTCTGCCTTGCCCGTTAGTGCATCTGTGGACTTAGGCAGCCATGTTACGGTATCATGGGTGAAGCTTCCCTGTAATTTGGGGACATTACCTCTATGCCCCACTGTGCCCAGCAGTTATTTTCCTTCTCAAATGATTTCCACTTTTCATCTGCTGAGAGAGAGAGAGAGAGAGAGAGAGAGAGAGAGAGAGAGAGAGAGTCCTTCAACAGTTCAGCTGGTTTTTTTTTTTTTTTTTTTTTTTTTTTTTTTTTTTTTCGGACTTACAGCTGTTCTCAGGTGACTCTGGGGATATAGTTCAGAGGGCTTAATTTTATCCACACAACAATTTACATAGCACTTTTTTTTTTCAATAGACTGGTGCTGTAGGGATGGCAAATGAAATACCAGAAAAATTCTGTATTTCCAGAACATATGCCCACTCAAAGATGTGTGTTCACCATTCAGCAGTACGTATCAAGTGTGTAATTCAAGCCAGGCTGCAGGCATCATGGTCAATATTTCCAATAAAATACAGAAAAGAGACCCATCAGGCATTTGAGCCAAGCCCTCAGGGAAGGAGATAGGAAACATTGTGACCAAACGGGGAAACAGAAAGGGTTAAACACCAGAGTAAGAGGCAGTCCCAGAGAAGAGGCAGGAGACCAGGGTCTTGCACTGGGGTTGATACTGGGAGAGAAGCTCCGGTGCTTGGGGCCGTGCAGAACCTGTGATCCGTGGCTGTGTTGCTGGGCTTTTCTTCATGTTTATGTATGTCGGGGTGTGTGTGTGTAATGCATGTGTATATTTTATGTGTGTGTATGTATAATGTGTGTGTGTTATATGTGTGTTCTGTCAGTGTGTGTGGGTATATGTGTTATGTATGTATGAATGTGTTATATGTGTTATGTGTGTATGTATGTGTTATGTGTATTATGTGTATGTGCATGTGTTATATGTATTATGCGTATGTGTTTATGGATTTGGATGTGTGTGTGTGTGATGTGTGTGTTATATGTGTGTTCTGTCAGTGTGTGTGGGTATATGTGTTATGTGTGTATGTATGTGTTATGTGTATTATGTGTATGTGCATGTGTTATATGTATTATGCGTATGTGTTTATGGATTTGGATGTGTGTGTGTGTGATTTGTGTGTTATATGTGTGTTCTGTCAGTGTGTGTGGGTATATGTGTTATGTGTGTATGTATGTGTTATGTGTATTATGTGTATGTGTTTACAGATTCTGGTGTGTGTGTGTGTGTGTGTGTGTGTGCATGTGTGTGTGTGCACGTGTATGGGCCATAGCATTGTATACTGTTCAGAGGACAACTATGGGGACCTGTTCTCTCCTTCTGCCACGTGGATCCCAGAAATCCAACTCAAGTGCTCAAGCTTTAACCACCTTGCCAGCTGTAATGTTTGTTTTTTTACAAAACAAAACAAAATCTTTATATTTTAAGATTAGCTTTATTCATTTTTTAAAAGATTTATTTAGGAGTTGGGGATTTAGCTCAGTGGTAGAGGGCTTGCCTAGCAAGCGCAAGGCCCTGGGTTCGGTCCCCAGCTCCGAAAAAAAGAAAAAAAAAAAGATTTATTTATTTATTTATTTATTTATTTTTTCGGAGCTGAGGACCGAACCCAGGGCCTTGTGCTTGCTAGGCAAGCGCTCTACAACTGAGCTAAATCCCCAACCCCTATTTATTTATTTATTTATTATATAAGTACACTGTAGCTATCTTCAGACACAGCAGAAGAAGGCATCAGATCTCATTACAGATGGTTGTGAGCCACCGTGTGGTTGCTGGGACTTGAACTCAGGACCTCTGGAAGAGCAGTCAGTGCTCTTAACTGCTGAGCCGTCTCTCTAGCACCCAGATTTATTCATTTTTTTTCTTTTTTCTTTTTTTCTTTTCTTTCGGAGCTGGGGACCGAACCCAGGGCCTTGTGCTTGCTAGGCAAGCGCTCTACCACTGAGCTAAATCCCCAACCCCTTATTCATTTTTATAAGTGAATGTTTGACCTGAAAGTATGTGTGTCATACACTGCTACATATATGACATGCTGGGTGCCCAAGGAGGTCAGAATAGGGTATTGGATCCCCTAGAACTGGAGTTACAGACGGATGGTTGTTGTGAACCACTGGGAACTGCTGGGAACCAAATCTGGGCTCTCCCCAGGAGCAACAGGTGCTCTCAACCCTGGAGCCACTTCACTAACCACCCTTTAAAAACCTGTTACCGGGCTGGAGAGATGGCTCAGCGGTTAAGAGCACCGACTGCTCTTCCAGAGGTCCTGAGTTCAAATCCCAGCAACCAAATGGTGGCTCACAACCATCTGGAATGAGATCTGATGCCCTCTTCTGGGTGCATGAAGACAGCTACAGTGTACTCATATATAATAAATAAATACATTAAAAAAAAAAAAAACCTGTTGCCATCCAGGTGTGGTGGCAGACGGATCTCTGAGATCAAGGGCAGCCTGGTCTACATTACATAGTGAGTTATAGGACAGCTAGGACTAGGACTACATACCAGAGTTTGAGGGTCACCCTGAGCTGCATGAGACCCTGCTTCAAAACACAAAGGCTGGGGTCGATGTTGCATGAATTTGGAAGGCAGAGCCAGGCTGATCTCTGTGAGTTACAGGTCAGCCTCGTTATTACGAGTGCATTCCAATTCAGCTAGAACTGTACAGTGAAACCCTGTCTTGGAAACAAAACAAACAAAAGACAAGGAGAGAGAGGAAAAAAAAGGAACCTTTTTTTTTGGTTTTTGTCTTTACCCTGCTTCAAAAAAGAAAGAAAGAAAGAAAGAGAAAAGAAAAAGAAGAAGAAAAGCAACAGTTGGTTGGATGAATCTCCCTGTGTGGTTTCGAGGCACCAGAACACAGACATTCCAAAACTTCATCCCCTCAACTGTCCTGCTGAGGAATTTGGTCTTTACCTCAGCAAACTGCCTAGATTTTCCTTTCCCCAGAACTCTAGCCAGTTAAAGGTTTTATTTTTAGAAGAGATGTCTCAAAAGTTAAGAACCTTTGTTGCTCTTGCGGAGGACCTCCATTCAGTTCCCCGCACCCGCATGGTGGCTCATAACTGACTGTAACTCTAGTTCCAGGAGATCTGAAACCTTTTCTGACCTCCTTGGCACCAGACATACATGCAGGCAAAACACTGCTCCCTCATACAAGAAACCATATAAATCTTTTAAAAAGGTAGAAGACAGTTTCTCTCCTTCCCTCCTGTTCCCTCTTCCTTCTCTTTCTGACCCAGAGTCCAGACCCAGGCTTTGTGCATTTTGGACAAGCGCTCTCTATCCCTGTCCTAAAATTTCCTCCTCTGCCTCCTCCTCCTTTACCACCTCCACCACTGCTGCGCTGCTTCAAATAACTGCAAAGAAAGAAAAAAAACTTAAGCCTCTCGGGAACAATAGCGACATTTAGGGTCTATCCTAATGGTAGTTTTGCAACAGGATTTCACGCTGCAGGCAAGGATGTCCTGGAACTCATGATGTAGTTGAAGGCTAGCTGTCCTCAGACATGGTAATTTTCCTGCCTCGGCTTCCCGTATTCTGTGATGACATAGATGAACTACCATAACTAAATTTAAATAATTCTGAAACAGACTAGGCAGTTAGTTAGTGGTGGTACCCAGTACTCAAGATGCAGAGGAAAACAGATCTCTGAGTTCAGCCTGGTCTACACAATGAGTTCCAGGACAGGCTGGGCTGTTACACAGAGAAACAAAAGCAAAACGAGGGTTGGGGATTTAGCTCAGTGGTAGAGCGCTTGCCTAGCAAGCACAAGGCCCTGGGTTTGGTCCCCAGCTCCGGAAAAAAAAAACACAACACTTTTTTTTTTTTTTAAAATAGGTAAGGCGTTGGTTGGTGGTGGCACCTGCCTTTAATTCCTGCTCTTTCAGGAGTCAGAGGCAGGTACAGCTGAATTCCGGGTGAAGACCACACAGAGAAATCCAGTCTCAAAAAACCCAAACCAAAGCAAACCAAACCAAACCAAGACAAAACAACCGCTCCCAAAACCAACAATTAAAAAACTAGGTATGGTGTGTCATACCTGTTATCCCAGCATTAAAGATGGAGAAGCAGAGATTCCCAAGTTCAAGGCCATTTTCAGCTACATAATGAGTTTGAGGGTCACCTTGAGCTGCATGAGACCCTGCTTCAAAACACAAAGGCTGGGGTTGATGTTGCATGAATTTGGAAGGCAGAGCCAGGCTGGTCTCTGTGAGTTACAGGTCAGCCTCGTTATTACGTTATTACGAGTGCATTCAGATTCAGCCAGAAACCCTGTCTCGAGAACAAAGCAAACAAAAGACAAGGAGAAAAACAAAACAAAACAACTGGAACCTTTTTTGGTTTCTCTTGTTTTTACCTCTCAAGTGGAGAATATAGGAATAAACATTTGGGTGTCAGGACACCCCTTGATTTTCAAGCTACCTTCAACATATATAAACATTTCACTTCTGCTAGGGTTAGAATCCAGTCTTTCAGTTACTAGGCTGACTTGCATTCTCAGGGCTAGCCTTTATTGAGGTGTTTGTCAAATTTGATGCCTTGAACTCTCCTCTCCCTTGACCAGATGAAGAAGCCTCTTCTAAGCCTGTTTGTCTAGTTAGGCTAGGCGAGGTCCGTTCCAAGTCTGTTTTTAGACATTGCTTCCAGGACTCTCACAGCTTTGGGTGTTTTTTTTTTTTTTTTTTCTGAGCTGGGGACCGAACCCAGGGCCTTGCGCTTCCTTGGCAAGCGCTCTACCACTGAGCTAAATCCCAACCCCGCTTTGGGTGTTTTAAGTGTGATTTTTTTTCCTTTTCTTTTTTTTTTTTTTTTCCGGAGCTGAGGACCGAACCCAGGGCCTTGTGCTTGCTAGGCAAGCGCTCTACCACTGAGCTAAATCTCCAACCCCATGATTTTATTTTTTTTAAAATTTAAATCTTATTTCTTTTATTTTATCTCTATGGGTGTTTTGCCTGCATGTATGATTGCACATCAAGTGCATGTCTAGGGCCTTCAGAGGCCAGACAAGAGTGGAACTCCCTGGAACTGGATTTGCAGACAGTTATTAGCTACCTGTGGGTACTGAGAATTGAACCTTAGAAAAGCAAGCAGCCAGTGCTCTTAACCTTTGAGCCCCAAGTATGATTTTTGGAATCCTTGGTGATGTTTTCAAAGTAGTCCTTCTTAGGAAGACTTTTCTATTGTTTTTTATTACTCCTCCCAGTGTTGCTAATCTAATCGGCTTTCGTGGCCTTGGCTGCTCTGCTGAGGAGGATCCAGTCCTGTGAGCTAGACCTCGGCAGGCTTCCAGTCACAGAAAAGAGGAAACAGACCCAGACGACTAAACTAGCAGATGACTGTCTAGAGGCCCAGGCTTCGTTTGGGGATCAGGTGGGCCAACTGTAGGATCTTACTGGGTGACTTTGGACAGTTCCAAAGTGTGACTATAAACACACTCAAGAGGTACCGGAGTCCTAACAA